>NW_027468859.1:10726612-10774112 GCF_046254945.1 Alosa pseudoharengus
TAAGCAGCATGGGAGCCATTATCTGCAAGTGGAAGGAACATCACTGCATCATCAACCGGCCATGCACAGGATCTCCTCGCAATATTTCTGACCAGGGAGTCAGAAGGATAGTCAATTCCAAGAGCCAAGGACCACTCGGAGAAAGCTCCAAAAAGACTTAAGAATTAAAAAAAAAATTCTTGACATTCTAAAGTGCATCGTCACTCGTCAAAAGTCTATTCAAATTTAGTAGGATGTCCAGTTCACATTGGGAGGGGTTTCACTATCAAAAGTGGAGCGCATGGCGAAACAAGGTGTTCCTAGGTCTTTTAATCAGTCATATGGGTGTGTTTGGGGCGTAACATCATTTTAAACCAATGAGAATGACATCTGTCATTCCCTTTAACGGCGCAACGCGGATATGTCAAATAAATGCATCGGTATTTTGGCATTCAAAGACGCATTTGAAGGAGGCTGCTTGCGAGACCGTATGGAATAGTTATTCTTAAACCATGCTTTACTAAAACCTAGCATAGCCTTCACGCATTTGCACTCGTCTATTATTTGAACTCATTGGCAAAGTGAAACTAACTTCACCAAGGAGTCAGTCAACGACAAGACAGTTATATGCAGTTACTTTCACTATTGACTGACAATGGGTTACCACCGAAAACATAGGCTGGAAAAAGCAACACTTACCCTAATGTTGCTCAAATGACTGATTAAAACAACATTTATCCTGCAGAGGAGTTGCTTATATCTCGTGACAGTGCGTCTTCAGCTGTGCTCCATACGTGTCTCTCGCCTCTCCCCTAATCACTTTTAACCGTCATTACCAATTTGCAAATGATGGTGAATAACTACTCATCATGAGATGTACAGTATTTCGTAATATCTTTATTCTAATTATGTTTCCCATTGTAATCGTGCAATTTGTAATGCTTTGCATGGACGTGTGCTGGTGTGCGTTCATGAATGATATAGGATGGTGCGTGCACCTGCCAATATGACTGTTGACATGCGCTCTTAAAATAGCATATGAACAACTCGCCATTGACTTCTGACCAGGTTTAGGTGGTGTATGATAGCGATTTTTAGACGCGCTAGTCCCCTCCCTAGGTTGTTAATTGCCACACCCCTGGGCGCAATGCTTAAAAAATAAACGTGCAAAATACCAAATTAAACTTTCCGCGGGTGAATAACGAATATTACGCCATGCGCTGGAGCCCAAAATACAGCCCTTTGGCTAATTACTGGGAAAAAAATGTAAGCGTTCAATACTTATTTCCACCATATATTTATTTTACTTGAATATTTTAACTTCCAAACTAAATGTCAAAATGAATGTCAGACGAAATTTAAAGTTTGACTGGCTGGATTTTGTATACAAAACATAGTGAAAACTGTCTACGGTCACTCTCACTCTCCCTTGCTAAAGAGCTAAATGGTTTAGTCCACCTGCGATTCATAATGTAGGCCTAGTCTATCTTTTGTTTATTTAGTTGAGCATCGCTAGTAGTGGACCGCTAATTGTTGTGTTGCTGGTGCAATGTCTTTCTCCAAGAAAGCCAAGTCAGGTTACCAAAAACAAAGGCCAAAACAGGAAAAAGAGAGACATCAAAATGAGGGGAAACAACTGCTAATAAACTTCTTTCCAAAGAAAGGTGAGCACAAACGTCAAAACACGAAATCCCATGGTGTTTGCTTGAATATCACCGCAATCATTAGTGCTAAAACGAACTGAGACAACCCATTGAAATAGCGGAAAATACACTTTCATAGGTTAGGCTACACATGTAATCTGAGGCATCTCGTGATCCAGCTCCATCTCCATCATTTTCAGAAAGACTGCATGGCGCCTGCTTGATTCAGTCCTGTTGTAGGCTACATGCTGATCATTATCACTAGGCTAGTGGTTTAGGGCGCGATTTTTTTTCTCTCCCTTTCTGTTTTCTTTAGTCTTAACTTTTTTTTTTTTTACTCAAGTAACGGATGGGATTTTTGATGTAGCGAAGTACAATACTTCACTCAAAATGTAATCAAGTAAAATGTAAAATACCGATTTTATAAACTACTTAAAAAATACAAAATACACAGAAAAACTACTCAATACAGTAACGTGAGTAAATGTATTTCGTTACTTTCCACCTCTGCAAAACACTTTGTGATGGTTAGCTTGTTACCTGTGACGATATGACAGTCATGGGCGGATTATGAACTTTCGGGCCCCTGAGCCCAGATGTATTAAGGGCCCCCCACTTATTGTCGTATATGTGGGAGAGGGGGGTTTGGGGTTCCTCCCCCAGAACATTTTTAATTTGTTTGATGTGATTTCCTGTATTCTGGTGCACAAACTCTTGACAAACAGATTAGCTCTGTTGTCAAAAATAGTTTTTACCAGCTCAGAATGATCTCCCACCTCAAATCTTTCCTATCTCACAACGACCTTGAGAAAGTTATCCATGCCTTTATTACAGCACGGCTGGATAATTGCAATTCCCTCTACCTTGGCCTTCCCCAATCCTCACTTAGACGTCTGCAGATGGTCCAAAACACAGCTGCGCATCTTCTAACTGGCACTAGGAGGCGTGAGCACATCATCCCCATTCTGGCCTCCTTGCACTGGCTCCCAGTTCTTTTTAGGATTCAGTTCAAAGTTTTATTAGTTGCTTTTAAGGCATTTAAAGGGCTGGCCCCAACCTACATCACCGACCTTGTACAGCCCTACTCAGTCCAAAGGTCCCTTCACTAGTTCACATTCCGTAATTTGCAAAAAGATATAATAGCATAATAGAAAAGCATGTTTGGCGAAGACCCTGGCCAGGGTCCTGAAGTGATTTGCGGGATCGCGCAGGAGTCAACTGCGCAGGCAGGAGTCGTGCAGGATTCCGCAATACACCCCAAAAAAAGATGAGGGACCCTATAGCCAGGACCACGCGAACAAATTTGACGGGAAAGCGCGAGGTGCGCTAATTCCCCCAGATCAGAGAGACTTGATCTGATATAAGAGTGAGCGTCGGAGGACCACGGGCCGAGAGTTTTGAGCGCTTGATCGGACAGGCCGTTATTTGCCGCATTGGTGGCTGCACCATAAAATAATGAGTAACGGCCTGCTGGGATTCCGATTTGCGTTAGAACAGCGTTGAGCTGCGTTTGAAACCAGAAGCAAGTAATGGGGCGTCCGTAGTCTGGAGGGGGGATCTTTCCATGCGATGGAAAAAATAATTAGCCAAATTGTATAGGGCTGCAGGAGAGAGTAGATGTTGAAAATGACAGCCCAAACACGCGGTTGTGAAGTTCAACATCTAATGCACCCCAATGTTTAGTAGGCTAGTAAGGCCTACGCAATTAAAATAGGCTGCTGTAGCTAACTGCGGTAGCTATAACGGCAAGAGAAATGATGAGCAGCAACACATTATTAGAGAGGATTCCGAGGAACAGAGCAGAGCTACATGCAGGTGCAGGTGCTCCCTTGGTCAGCTAGGGAAGTAACGGAGCAGAGCTACATGCTGGTGCAGGTGCTCCCTTGGTCAGCTAGGGAAGTAACGGAGCAGAGCTACACGCAGGTGCAGGTGCTCCCTTGGTCAGCTAGGGAAGTAACGGAGCAGAGCTACACGCAGGTGCAGGTGCTCCCTTGGTCAGCTAGGGAAGTAACGGAGCAGAGCTACACGCAGGTGCAGGTGCTCCCTTGGTCATCTAGGGAAGTAACGGAGCAGAGCTACACGCAGGTGCAGGTGCTCCCTTGGTCAGCTAGGGAAGTAACGGAGCAGAGCTACATGCAGGTGCAGGTGCTCCCTTGGTCAGCTAGGGAAGTAACGGAGCAGAGCTACACGCAGGTGCAGGTGCTCCCTTGGTCAGCTAGGGAAGTAACGGAGCAGAGCTACACGCAGGTGCAGGTGCTCCCTTGGTCAAATAGGGAAGGGCTTTAATATGCTGACACTCTCTGAACACAGAGGAAGGTGAAAAAACTCCCAGACATTTAAAGCGGAAAATTCCTTCCTTGCCCTCTTGGCAATAAGCGACAGAGCAACAGCTCATGTGTATCAGCTGCCTTACGGCCAACGCCGGCATTGAGTTAAAGCGATGCTCCCTTAAATACATTTTGTGATCACCACATAGATTATATTGTATTACTATTTCATGTAGACATGGTCTCAGATGAGATGCCGATACGGTAGCCTATAGGGTGGTGGCACCAATCCAGGGAAAGAGGGTGAGGGAGAACCAGGGACGCGGTCCCTGGCTGGGAAAAAATGCGGGCTCGAACGCGGTTCGCGCTGGCGGGAGATGATGGGGAAAGGGGAAAAAGTAGCGAGGCGGTCGCTACAGGGGAAGGGGGAGGAGGTTGCGCAGCACCCTAGGTAGACAAAGAGAAAAGTGGGGAGGGTTGATTAGCTGGAAAGAGAAAGAGGCCGTAGTAGTGGAAGGCAAGGTAGAGGGCTGCACGCGGGCTGCCATAACTTGCTGAGTTGAGTGAGCAGGGGGAAAAGCTGTTTAGGAATAGAGAAAGAGGCCGCCGTAGCGGAAGGCAAGGTAGTGGGCTGCACGCGGGCTGCCATAACTTGCGGAATTGAAAAACATGTTGCATGAACAGAGGGGGAGACGCCGGAGGAACGGAGCTCCGCGCTGCGGCGCTGGTGCTCGGTTGATCGGCTATAGTAGGAGAGGAAAGATAAACTTATTGTTGAAGGCGACGTAGGTCTGCTTTCCTTGCGAAACGAGGGCAATCGATCCTACATCCAACTCTGTTCTAATCAAAGATATGGTCCGCGGAGTAGCTCTTCTTCTTGCAAGCGGACGTAGGTCTGCTTTCCTTGCGAAACGAGGGCAATCGATCCTACATCCAACTCTGTTCTAATCAAAGATATGGTCCGCGGAGTAGCTCTTCTTCTTGCAAGCGGAGTGACGCCGATGCAGCAACTTCGGCAGATAGAGGCAGACTGCGAATAAATAACCTGTCTGATTGAAGAAGGCGTGGCAAATTCCGTCATGCTCCTCCCGAACATCCGTTTGTAAACGCCATTTAGATTTTCAAACAAAGGGCTTCTGCATGTGCCATGCTCATGGCTCAAACAGAGGGGTGATAGAACCTTTGCAGTTGCTGTTCCCCCTGGATATTAGATCCGGACCCTCCATGTCTGCCTTCAAATCCAGGCTAAAAACCCACCTTTACTCCCTGGCATTCCTTGTTCCCTAACTCTGTACTCCTGCTCATTCTCTGTATTTCTGTGTTGTTTGCCCTGATATTGAAGGTATCCTTTTATTCATGTTTTATATAATTGACTACTGGTCCAATGTGTTTTTTGTATTATTTGTTGTTTTAGTTATCCACTGTACAGCACTTTGGTCAGTTTATGCTGTGTGTAAATGTGCTTTATAAATTAAATGTATTTACTTACAGTGTATTTATTTACTAACTTACTTACTGTGTTGTCATAATTATCAGTGTGAATACACGTATGTGAATGTCTTGCCAGTTCCTGTGTACCGTGCAGGAACATGAACCTTTTTGTCACTTTTTGATAGCAGTACCCCTTTAGCATCATTTTCCAACAACCAGGGCACTCCGATGGACCTTCACAGAACTTTGCACATTGGAAAATACCACTTAAAGTGTACCTAGTATGTTATAAATTAACAGCAAGGGGTAAATACCAACTTTTACAATGCATTGTTTGTGATTGGAAAGTGACAGTCACTTGGCAGATGCAATCCCTGGCTGCTTATGCTATGCGTCTCAGTGATCACAATGCGTTTGCTTTGTAGAGAACAGAAAAGGGAGGGGTGTGTGTGTGTGTGTGTGTGTGGAGGGGTTGGGTGTTGGCATACCCCTCTGAAACTTCAAATAGCCCCGTTACCTAATTAAGACTGCTGGCACAGAGCCTTAAACTCAGCGACTTAATATGTTGAAGTGACAACCTTTTGTGAACAATGAGATCCAAAGTCAGCCTCTGGGTTAAGGCATAGATGCTCACCTTGGCAACAATTCCTTATGCTTAACTCAGCAAAGTGAGCCAAGGCATAGATATGAATAGTATATGAGCCAAGGCATTATTATGTCATTCATCAGGCTGAGCAGGAAGTGACAACATGTGTCATTTTTAAGTATAAGTATATATACTCTTTTGATCCCGTGAGGGAAATTTGGTCTCTTTTATCCCAATCCGTGAATTAGTGAAACACACTCAGCACACAGTGAACACACAGTGAGGTGAAGCACACACTAATCCCGGCGCAGTGAGCTGCCTGCAACAGCAGCGCTCGGGAAGCAGTGAGGGGTTAGGTGCTTGCTCAAGGGCACTTCAGCCGTGCCTACTGGTCGGGGTTCGAACAGGCAACCCTCCGGTTACAAGTCCGAAGCGCCAACCAGTAGGCCACGGCTGCCGCGGGTCCTTAACAACATATGATCATGTGAGGAAACTGGAGTGAGTTAATGGATAACTAGTCAGTGGCTAGTCACACAAAGAAGCACTTGTGAGACATCTGCACGTGTGTGTCAGTGTGAAAAGGGGGTGGGTAAGGGGTGGGGGGAGGGGTGCAGGGATGCCCTCTATACATGTGACAGGCTTTTAGAAAGTGCTGAATCATGGTTTACCTGAGATGAAATGTGACTGCGCAGCTTTTGTTCCCTGGCTGATGCCCCACCCCCATTCATATCTGAGTGACATATTGTTCCGAGCTATGTCACAATTATGAAATCAGACACAAACTCTTTCATGCTCTCTGTCACACACACACACTTTGCCTCACTTTCTCTGTCACGAAACACACACACACACACACCATGATTTAGCCTAATAGCCTATAGCCTATAACTGCATTTCGTTGTATCTGTAGGCTACCTGTACTTTGCACAATGACAATAAAGTTGAATATAATATAATCTAATAGCCTATAGCCTATGATCTATAACAAACGGTAGGCTATAGCCAAATATTGTCTACTGCAATAATCTCTCAGTGATCCATAGTAAGTGGTCATGTTTTTCTGACTTGTCTTGTCCGTCTTATTACCGTTGTAACTAGATAATTAACGAGAAAGTAAGTTCAGAACGCGCCGGTTGGTTTAGTTTGAGGCGCACGAACCCTGTTGGTTGGCTGGACATCCGAGGTGAGGCGCGAGAGTGCGAGCGGCTTGACATGAACCTGCGAAAGCGTTTCAACCTGTAGGAATGGGTGTGACTCAAGACTATTCGGCGTTCTTTTCCCCTTCTATTATACATGTCTTCTTCCTTCTCCAGTAGGCTACTCTTCTTTGTCTTTCTTTTCGTCTACTGTCGCTCTCAACGTGTTCTTCAATCCCTCCCCATTGCTTTTTCACTGGCGCTGTGCCTGATAACATGACCTACATTTCGTTGTTAATTATCCTCGCTAACTTGATCACAACACCACACCAAAACACTCAGAGGCTCGGTTGTCTTCTTGGCAGAGTATTTAAGTAGATATGTCACGGGGAAACACATGCATATGCTCTAAACAAGCAAAACTATTAGATAGTTGTCTTAGGTCTTTACAACCACACAAAAACAATAATAAATGGCAAGCGTGTTCTAGTTATGGAGAACGGCAAAACTCGTGACATGTGGAGAATGGAATTCAGCACATTACTCTCTCAGCTGTGTAGGCTACTCCACTGTGGACGGCCCATCCAAAGCTACATAATCACGTAAAGCACATAAGAAAACTTCTATCAGGGTGTACAACCACGCACGCAAGCACAGCACACGCGCTCACACACAGGGAAATACCCGCTGCATGTTGCCAAACAGGTGACGTTTGACGTTGAGGTAGGTTAGATAGTTTCAGTCAGGTGAAACGTCTTACCTGCTATGTCCCATAGCTGCAGTCTGACCAGCGTTTTACTGTCCCAATTAATTACTTTTAGTGCGAAATCCACGCCGATGGTTGCCCGGTAGTGTTGGGAGAAAAGTTGGTGAACGTACCGCTTGATGATGCTGGTCTTCCCCACCCCCAGTTCGCCTATTACCAACACTTTAAATAAATACTCTTTACATTCCGTAACTGAACCTCCGGCCATGGCACACAACAACTCCGGTGACAGTTGAAAGGGAAAAGGTTTCACAAACTTTCAAGTTCCGCTACTTCCTCTTTTTCAGTTTAGAGCGTTATAAATGCGATGTAGCAGCGGCCCGTCGGGTGGGTGGTAAGGGAGTAGAACGCACTGTGCCTCACTCCTCTCCTCCTCCTACCCAACAACCACCTGATAAGTCACAGGACCGGAAGAGTCGAGTCTCGGATAAACTTTCTTTAGTTCACTTTTTATCCTTGTCTGGTCCGTGGTTGGGCGCTGAGGGGAGCCGTGGGTCCAGCGGGCGGTAATCTACCGTAGGCTAGTGCACTACTCACTCACGAGACAGACAACATGCTGAGTTCACGCTGAGTTGTATCAGGCTTACAGAACGTGATTTAAACCTCGAGACCTTTTTGCATTTTATGACCGTTTCCTGATGGCTTTAACCACACGTCCTTATCAGGGGCGCTATTTGTTTGCGAATTAACTAGACCAAAATAAATATTAACAGAACAGTGATTAACTATAAAAGTTTTATTTTACAGCATCAGATTGTTTTGTCTAAAACAAATCCCTGTCCAAAATGACAATGAAATGATTACTTTAATTACCTCACGTGTACTGAATAATTTAACCCCACTAAAAGACAGTAACATAAACATTTTCATAGTATAACAATTATAATAGCTTATTACATAAATGTTTCTTAATAACCTGAAAGGTTGCGTCCTAGCACTTCTATAAATCCTAATTCCGTGAACTAGTACAGATTTTTTAAATTACAGAATCAGTCAAAGCTTGATTTACTGTGCACCATCTTACCACTAGAAGCAACTAGCCCATTTAAATTCATAAATATTTCTGAAAGAAAGCACAGCTTAATTGGTTTCCGCAACTCTACTCAGCATCAAAAGCAAAAGAAAAAACTTTCACAATATTCTGAAAGACACGTTTCAAATGTATAAATATGTAACATTCTAATCATATTGTACAAACATTTATGGTACAAACTGACCATCGGTGTGGAAAAGGCGCAAGGCTGAACGGTATACAAACATCCAAAAATGCTTTTCTCTGAACAAACAGAATGGACAGAGAATACAACACTGGAATGTAACAAAAGACAGTTCTTTGAAACTTCTGTGTACTTCAATCAATGAGTCCTGATCAAACTGCAGAACATAGACTAATGATTTAACAGTACAATCAAGTCCCATTCACTGAAATACGACCAATGATAAGTGTATGGGTACAGGGTGTGCAACAGAAGAATTGTGAGTGTAAATTGATCCCTGTTTGTGTGTGTGTGTGTGTGTGTGTGTGGCTTTTTTTCAGTTTATCAGTATAAACTGGGTGTTTGTGTTTTGCTGTAAGGTGTAAGGCAATCAGCCCAAGCAGAGAAAAAAAGGAGGGGGGAAGGTGACCTTTGAGTTTCAAAGGTGAAGACCGCTGTAGAAGTTAAGACAGAATTCCATCATATCGTTACATCTACTGTCTTTTCCACATTTCTCCTCAAGTACAGAGTTTTTCAAGTTTTTATTTCCAATGAGGTGTGTCATCCGGATCCATTCTGATTAATTCCTCAGGTCATTACAGGGACAAGACTTGGCAAGCCACCAAAAGGATATCTCAAGATAAATTATTCAGGCGAGTAGATGAATTCCATGTGTATGTATCTTTGCGTGTGTGTGTGTGTGTGTGCCGGTGCCCACCTGTGTGTGTGTGTGTGTGTGTGTGTGTGTGTGTTAATGGGTGTATAATCGCTTGGGAGACTCAAAGTGTCGAGGAGCTGTGCCTACAGTTAATCTGAGTGATAGTGCCAGGGAGCAGGACTTCGGAGGAACTGAGGTCGTTTCCGTGGGAGACGGGCGACCCGGGCCTCGAGATGTCTCTGAAGGGAGACGGCGGGGTCAACAGAGTCATCTTGCTCTGGGACTCCGCCTCTTCCTCTTCAGAGAGGAAGTCCTCCATGAGGTCAAATGCCCCGCCACCATCCAGTACCCCGCCTTCATCCATGAACAGAGGCAGCTGATTGGTCAACGACGGCTCATCAGAGGTGGCCACCAACAAGTGATCCGTGGGAACATTAGTACTCAGCGTGTCCAGCGACCCCCCCTGCTGCCCGTCGTTGGTACACTCCTCCGTCTTAACGGACAAATCAGAGAGTATCCCTCCTTCCTCCCGGGCTGAACCAACCGTGTGATGAGGGTGTGATGGCGTCATCCCCTGGTCCTCCTGCGAGGTCTTGTGTTCTTGCTGGGGGTGGGAAGCGGGGGTGCGCGGGGGCGTTTGGGAGCTAGTTAGGGGTCGGATGATTGCTGTCTGGCTTGGGGGGGGCGCTGGTCTCGTCGCACACACAGACTGGCGGGGGGGCTGGGGCGTCTGCTGAGGTGTCGTCTGTGGTCTGCCACCTGAGTCAGACCAGCACATAGACTTTCCATTAGAACTACGAATGAGACAGAGACCGCGGGTTACTCTCCGACAAAGGAAGCAAACAAACAAACAAGCATCATCAACATCATGAGTATCGTCATCAACCACTATCATCATTAGTCCAATTAGGGTTATTAATGATTAATGATCATGCAACAGGCCGACTGTGTCTGACTAAATGATTGTATGAGTATTAGTAATCGTAACATTTATTAATTTATTTATTTTCTTAAGGGCAATAAAATCTGGCCTAATTTTTTAAGCCACAACAATGAATTTCACAAAACTGAATGAAACTGAACTGTGCTACAATTAACTTATATGAATTTCAATTCAATTCAATTCAATTCAATTAAATAGCACTGAGGTGAACTAAACAAAACTCTGTGTGAAAGTGAGAGCCATCTTGAAGAGAAAATCACTAGTTGAACATTTTGCCGTGCCCCTCTCAGCATACATTGAAGAGAAGGGTATGTTAGAAGTTAGTTATATAAAGGGCAGTCAGTAGCAGCCAATTGTGTTAATTTTACATATTGTTTGTGTGTGTGTGTGTATTTGTCTGAGGCCATTCGCTATTGTGTGCACATCTACTACGTACAATCTACTATATTCACTCAAATATTTAACCAAACGTCAAACAGCAAATTTGCACAGACAAGAAAAAAAAAAGCTTTAGAATTGAGTTTCTCAAGTCCTGGAAATATTATCAAGATGGCCTTATTTGATAATGTCAATTCCCTCCTAAAGGGCAGAGTGGGAAAATAAATGGAAGCATACCTGAGTATTACAGAAAAAAAATGTAAGTCAAATTGAGATTTTAATTAGCTCTAGTCTCTAACCTCCTTTTTCAAGGCAGCAGCAGTGGCTATATAATCAGACCCTGATATTGTAATGTTAGTGACTTTACATTCATAATTTAACTAGACACAAACTAAGATTAGTTATCGAATCAGGTGAAAAGTAAGATACATTATTGTGTTTGGTTTACATTGGTTGATTTCCAATAGCTGTTGACTCAGGTTTTTTAAAAAGCGTTGGTTAGTAATGGTTCATTAGCATTGGTTATTGAATGAACCCTCAGTAAAGTATCATTAGTGCTTTTAGAATGGCAAGTCCTCCTGTTTAATGAATTACAGGTAAAGTCATGCATTTACTGTATGTGATGTTTGGCTAGGAAAGTGACTGTTTGAATAATGTTTATAGTCATGCTTATAGGCATAATGGTTTAAAGTTTCTAAATCATTAAAAAGGATAGTAAAACCTGTCAACAATGAGCGTCCACGATTCAAGTAAATACGGTAATCCTTGTTGTAAATACGGTAATTCTTGTTGTAAATACGGTAATGCTTGTTGTAAATACGGTAATGCTTGTTGCAGAATTAGTATCAAAATCAGTGTTATTAGTATGATCATCATGGTCAAGGCTCTGCACACATTGTCATGCACTTTTCCTATGTACAGCTTATAAAGCCTTATGAAGTGTTCAAACATCCTATGTCTCTCTCCCTGCCCTACCACTCTTAGTCCATACTGCACACTCAAATGAAATTAAATCTGCTAAAATATGTCAGGCATCTCCGGAGACAGCCAAAATAAGCCCCAGAGAACACATGCTTTGGCTTTATCGTGATTGGGTTACAAAAAGAGAAAAACGCATGAAGAAAATGGAGAAGAAGCGGTGTAGGAGAGAAAATAAAGGGGAGGGAAGAGGGAGAATGAGGATAGAGATAGCGAGAGAGAAAGAGAGAGAGAGAGAGACGAAAGAACGAGAGAAGAAGAGAGGGAGCAGAGTCTTCTTCTCTGAACACACAACTCCAGACACACTCCATTTGGCAGCAGGGAGAGAGAAACATGGCAGAGTGATGGTCAGAGATGAGACTTAAACACATATAGACACACACATACACACACGCAGACACACACACACACACACACACACACACACACTCACATACATTCACAGTCACACACTCCTTAAACACTCAAACATGCACGTGCATGCACACACACACACATACAGTACATACACATTGATCCCTTAAACACTCAAACATGCTCACACACTCACAACACTCATATACTCAAAACACTCACACGTACACATTTACACACACAAATGCATATATGCATGAACGTATGTACGCACACTTCAATGCCTCTTCAACACACATGCAGTCTTCTAACCTTATTTCCTAATTGTGAGAAGTGGTACTCTTTTTAATGGGAAGATAATAATGCATATTTGTCCATTTTCATGTGAGTATGTGTATCCTTGAGGGGTTGAAATGCATTTGAAAGCAAAAGCTGACCTTTAGCAGCATTAAATGTACTGTCTGCATAAACAATATCTATCTAAGACAATGGCTAGCACCCTCCCAGTCAACAATTTGCTAAGGCGTCTGCCTGTCACTCACTTTCCACTCCCGGGATTGGCCGTGGTTGCCGGTGGGGCAGTGGACGAGTTGTTATTCGTCTTCTTGCGTCGGAAGATGTTGAGGATGCTGTTGTTGCGCCGGACAGCCGTCTTGCCGTCGCCGACGTGCATGCGTACCACGTCCGACGTGGTGAAGGCGCTCCGAACGTTGCGCTCGGGCTTGACGATGATGATGTACATCTTGGGCGTGAACATGAAGGTCAGCGCCACGGTGACGCTCAGGCTGACGGAGAAGGAGGTGGTGATGATCTTGTAGTTGGAGCCGAAGTAGATGGGCACGAAGGCCAGCCAGATGATGCACGTGGTGTACATGGTGAACGCGATGTACTTGGCCTCGTTGAAGTTAGCCGGCACGTTGCGCGTCTTGAAGGCGTAGTAGGTGCAGCTGAGGATGAGGAGGCCGTTGTAGCCCAGCGGCGCCACCATGCTCACGGTGGACGTGTTGCAGATGAGGAAGACCTCGCTGATGGACGGGTAGGACTTGACGGGCTCTGGCGGCTCCATGATGATCAGGACCACCTCCAGGGTCAGCTGGAGGCTGATGAGCATGGAGGCGATGAACACCTGGGCCCAGGCGCTCATGAAGCGCGGCTTGCGCGTGCAGATCTTCTTCTTGCTGCCAGCCAGGATGCGGGCGATGCGGTTGGTCTTGGTGACCAGCGCCGAGTAGCACATGGCCGACGAGAGGCCCACCAAGAGACGCTGCAGGTAACATGACACCACCTGGAGGGAGGGACAAGGATGGAAGGGTTATGATACACAGAGCAACTTATAGCGTGTGTGTGTGTGTGTGTATGTGAGGGGCGTAAGACAGACATACACACACAAACACATATTCACACACACACACACACACACATACAGCATACACACACACACATAAACATACACCACACTATCACATACACACATACCCACAGACATACATGCACACATTCATACACACGGCACACATACACATACACCACACGCACACATACACATACAACACACACACATACACCACACACACACACACACACCGTAGGCCGGGCGATGAGTGTGAAGGGGCAGATGTAGCCCAGGAAGATGCCAATGAGGATGATGTAGCAGAGCTCGCGGCTGGACGACTTGACCACGGGCGTGTCACGGTACTGGATGAAGATGAAGGTGACGAAGAGCGTGACCAGGATCCCCAGGCACGAGAACACCACGGCAACAATGGACTCCACGGCGCTCCACTCCAGGTACATAAGAGGCAGCGGTTCACAGACTAAGGCAGAGAGAGAGAGAATTTTTTCAAAATCTCTTTATTACAATCTTAAAAATACATCAAGATCAACTTGACACTGTACTCAAAAAGTAAAAATGAGGAAAGTTATTAATTAAAGAAATGTGCAATCTGTAGCTTGTCATTATCAACAATACACATCACGCTGTTGTAGCACCATTTTTCCTCAAAAACATCAAGAATCTTCATAGATTTGTAAAAATGAAAATCAATCAACATACAACACCTTACAGGAATAGAAAACACCATTAAGATCAAGAGAGATGAGAGAGGGAGAGAGAGAGAAAGGTCCTATATTCAAGATGTCCAACCCCAGAGTTTTGTACCCCCCACCCCCACCCCCCCACCTTTTAATGGTCTTCTTATGTGACTCAGTGGGGTTTGGCAACACTGTACTCAAACAGCGCTTGAACACATGCTTTCATGCAAGCAACTTTAAATTTGAATTTGAATTTGAGAAAGATAGACAGGGAGAGATAAAAAAGAGACAGAGAGTCAGAAAACGAGGGAGAAAGGAGAGTGAGGGAGGGCATAGAGAAGAATGGTGTATAGGATGGATAGAGGAAGAAAGAGAGAGGAGGAGTGGAGATACAGAGAGAATGTGATGGTGTAATGGGACTTTCAGATTGGAAGTGGTATGAGCTTTAGTACGATTGCTGCTGGGTAAAGCGCAAAATAGTAGTCGCCATCACACACCAGGGTCAAAGTTCAACATTGTTGAACTCTGACCGCAGTGTACAAGAAGGCTAGCTGAGCAGCAGGCCGTTCTTGCACTGTGCAAGCTATCGGAAATAATTAAGCAATATGGCACGAGTGAGAATGGGGTTGGTAAAGGATATAGTATATTTGAATGGGGAAATGAGGTTTTCTTGAGGAGACCGCACACTCTAGCAGCTCATATGCCAATAGTTTAATACAAAAGAAACAACGTTTCGGCCTATGGCCTTTCTCAAGTTGAGAAAGGCCATAGGCCGAAACGTTTCTTTTGGTTCGGCCATAGGCACAAGGCCGGAGAATGAGTGCCACTTGTAACCACAGCTGTGGGTATATCTTTTATCGTCATTTATCCTTAATTAGATAGATAGATAGATAGATACTTTATTGATCCCCAGGGGAAATTCAAGTGCAATTTTCTCACTCAAAAATTGTGACAATAATACTAAATGTGATGTAATGGAATCACTGCTCTCGTTTGAGTCTACTAGTGGTTAACAGCCTGAGTGGGCATGTCCTGGGATGTTGCCACTCTGGAACGCCACTCGTCCAATCAGAAATGAATAAATAGTTTAACTTAACAGTTGTGTAATGGGTTTGAGAGTGCGGCGGTGCCGTTGTCCTATCCTATGTGTAAGGCGCTTTAGAGATGGGAGACAGGTTGTGGGAAAGAGAAAAAGGTAAAGAGGAGAGAGGAGACGAGACGAGACGAGAGGAGAAAAAGGAGTGGACAAGGACGAGGCTGAGAGAACCAAAAGAGATGGAGTGAAAAGATAGGGCCCTGTACGCTGCTGAATCGGAATCAGAAAGAATGAGACGGACAAACCATTACCAGTGAAGGCATGCAAAGGGAAGAAATGTGACTGTCTAAACAAGCTCCACAAAATGGACACTCAGGTGGGGAGTCGGCCATTCCTTGCGTTTCTTCACAAGGACGTCACGGATGGATGGACAGACGGATGAATGGTTGATTAGATGATTGGCATACACACACAAGTGAAGCAGCACTCAAACAACGAGCACGGCTCAAACACTTTGACCAAGGACTCGATGCACTTCTTATCGTCTATTACTGACCAGGCTGCTCAAAGGATGACTCGATGGATGTCGATGGATGGATGGATGGATGGATGGATGGGTTGATGGGTGGATGGACGAGGGCCTGAACAGTGAAAAGTCATTAGCATTTGCATAGAAGGACAGACTCTTGGAGGAGTGAATAGACAGATGGCCTTGAAGGCTATTCTTTGCACTTCTCATTACATCCTCTGGTCTATGGGTTCATCAGCAGGGACGGTGGAATGACAGGACTTTATTTGTCATTTATAAGTTCATCATAATGGCAATGGAAGGACACACTAATAGATGAATAGATGAATGGATGGGTGGATGGATGGATGGATGGATGGATGGATCATTTCATACGGAATGCCTGTTGACTGCATAGTTAAATGTCAAACAGAAGAATAGAGCGGAACGTCTTATCCTCTTCACACTTCACAAGGATTGATGGATGGATGGATTAATGAGTGGATGGATGCACTGTCAGATGACTGCATAGTTGAATGGCAAACATCCTCTTCACAGCTGAGTTCGTGGAAGGACAGACAGACTGATCGATGGCTGAGTGGATGGTGGGATGGTGGGATGGATACGGCCGCAGAGGGAGGGGTGCGCCTACATTGCAGGTCCTCGTCTGGCCACCAGCCAAGGTCGCAGGCTCGACAGGTGAACTCGTCCTGCACGATCTCGTTGTCCTTACAGGTGGTGCAGATCCAACAGCAGCTCACCTCCCCCTTACGGATCACCTGCATGGGGTCGGAGGTGAGAGTTGCAAGGTCACGGCAGGGTTAGGGGGGCAGACAGCTGTGTTCACACACACAAAAACAACACAAAATGAACCACACACACACACACACACACACACACACACACACACACACACTCACACACACACACACACACACTCACACAAGCACAAGCACACACACCAAAACAGACTCGCAGAAACAATAACTGACCTTTATCTGACTCACTTCAAATTGAGCAGACCATCATTCATACTGTACACACACAAATATAAAAACAAACACACACACACACACACACACACATACATATGCACACACACACACAACAACAATGACCTTGAGTGATCTTGGTCTTGTTTGTGGACTACAGACTAAGTGCACACAATACACACACAACAGATTTTAATCACACACACAAACACACTGACCTTGATCTTCCATTTTGAGCAGGGCTTGCTGAAGATGAAGCACACCATCATACACACACATAAAACTTTTCAGCACACACACACACACACACACACACACACAAACACACAACCCTTTATCACACTCGTATTAAACACCCACACACACACACACACACACACACACACACACACACACACACACACACACACACACACAACCCTTTATCGCACTCATATCAAACACACACACACGCAAACACACACACACACATACACACACACACACACACAACCCTATAACACACTCATATCAAACACACACACACACACTCGCGCGCACACACACACACACACACACACACACACACCTTGATCTGCCCTCTGGAGCAGGGCTCACTGCAGACGGAGCGCACCATCTCGCTGCGGTTCATCAGAAGCTTGTCGTCGTCCACACTCAGCATCCCCTCATGCCACATGCCCACGTTGATGTAGTCATAGCGACCAGTGTGTTCCACATACTGCAGGTTCATAATGTCATACCTAAACGCACAAACACACACACACACACACAAGGAGGGAGGACAGGTGTGTGAGATATGACGCGTCACAGTTGCTAAGAGGCTGGACACACACACACACTCACTTTCTCCCACAATAGAGTAATGAATAGTGAAAGGTAATTTTCCAACCTGTCATATCTGGTACAGCACACACAGTATGGGGGGCTAGTTTGAGTGAGTGAATGTGTGTGTGTGTGTGTGTGTGTGTGTGTGTGTGTGTGTGTGTGTGTGTGTGTGTGTGTGTGTGTGTGTGTGTGTGTGTGTGTGTGTGTGTGTGTGTGTAAAAATGCATAGTGTGTGTTCAGGGTGTGTGTATGTGTGTAATACTGAGGGGAGGAGTGAGTGATAACGATACACACACACACACACACACACACACACACAAACTCTCTGCCCACACGTATGGCAAACAACCACATAAAATACATATTTCATGTCATATAACATATAATCACCGCTTCATACATCTCTGTCTCTCTCACACACATAGACACACACACACACACACCTGCCCAACGTGTCTCCATTCTCATCAAAGTACACCTCCTCTCCCGACACCCCTGTAAAGGACGTCTTGAGTAGGTAATCCAGCAGGTAGCGTCCGTCCACAGGATCCATGGCGTCACACAGTCCAGAACGTTCTGGGCAGAGTGCCTGCTGCATGTCGTGTAGGCCGTGGGCCATGGCGTAGATGGCGTTGATGACGAAGCCCATCTTGCTGTCCTGGACATAGTGCTCACGCAGGCTCTCGTTGCCTGCGTTCAACCAGACACAGCAGAGAAGCAAGACACTTTTTGTCAGAATAAGGATCAGAATCAGGATCAGAATCAGAATCAGAATCCAGATCAGAATCAGAATCAGAATCCGATCAGGATCGGGATGAAGATTAGGATCAGCTTGTATTCACCAAATACTTCACATACAAGACATTTGGTTCCAGTTGTTGGTGTCACTTTGGTGTACAGTAAATAGACAATGTCTGAGTGACAATAGATAGACAATAAACACATACACACATACACTATTAAATATATAATCGCCATAATCACGCTGAAGAAGGACATCTTGCCCAAAACGTGATTTTAAAAAGTTTACAAAAACTTTTCCTTTATTCATGAAGTTTATATTGACGCTCAGGAGGATTTACAGTTGCACCCAGATGAAACTATACTAAGGTGTTATTTATATACAAACAGTACACAATAAAAAAGCAAATAACATTTAAATGACAAAGTAATTGTTACAGTCTTCCCCAGAACTATAAAGAATAACAATTCTAAAACATTTCCTTCTCTTTCTACCTCACTCTCTCTCTCTCTTTCTTTATCTCACTCTCTCTCTCTCTTTCTTTATCTCACTCTCTCTCTCTCTCTTTCTCTGTGTAACAGCCATTCTCTGCCACTCAGACCTATTTCGGTTCATGCTGAGCCTGATTACATGTAATTCTACCTGTTACTGCAGGACCCATAATCAGTACAATATGTGGACTGCATCACAAACACTACAAAGATCAATTTTACACTTAAGACACCAAATAAAGATTTGATCTGAAAACCACTAATAATAAACACAGGCACTAAAAAGTTCTCTGCAACTTTTATACCATTTAAGAACATAATATCTATGCAAATGAAGAGTCTTAAATTCAAAACATCTTGTATTTTCCTCACTTTGGCATTCGCATATTGTGTTAATTTGAAGGTAGCCGTAGAGTAGCTACTGGTAAATAAGCAAGCTCCACGTAGGAGAAACAGACCTGCAAGAACAAAAGACCAAGACGTCAAAACTTAACACCATTCAGATGACGAGCATACAATAAGCCTGAGTCGGAGGATTGAGAGAACACTGGCATTTAGCTGTGAGATGTTGTTCAAAGTCATGGCTGAAAGTCAAAGTCATCAGAACATATTGAGATTCATAAGTACATTGCCGAGATATTGAAGTAATGTGGCTAGATGACTTTGAGACTGTAAGTGCTAAAATTCTCTCCTCATTAAAACTCCTTTATTTCCTTCTTCTACTCCGTTGAGCCCCGGGCTTTGACTATTCCAAACCTCTCTGCCATTACCGAGACATCAGTCATATTAGCAGCAAGGCAAATATTGTCACACGGAGCCATAAAATATTTTACTGATGGATTGGAAAAATGCTAAAGAGACATTGATAGACAGATCATTAGCTAAATTGATGAATTGGCAGTCAATTATTACCACTCATGCAAAGATTCATAAAGGCAGACACTCCATCTCTCCCTCTCTGTCTCTCAATTGAATTTTCAATTCAAGAAAGCTTTATTGGCATGAACGCTTCAGTAACATTATTGCCAAAGCTCAATTACATACACATGCATTACATAGGCATATTACATACACATGAATCTCGACCTCTCTCTCTCTTTCCCTCTCTCTCTCTTGCTCTTTCTCTCTTCTCTCAGATACACACACACACACACACAAAATCCTACATTATTACACAAATATACATAGACATAAAATGGCCATTTTCTATTTCAAATCTGAGAATGAGTTTACTGGATTGCAGTTGTCTAATCAACCACCAATAGTTGACATCGTAGACCTCTAATCAACATCAATCTACACATAGCATCTCTATGCAAACCCACTGGGTCTTCATCAAGTACAACCCACATCACATTGTACACATCTACAAACAGACATTTTACACATCCATCTCTACAGTAAGTAATAAGGTCTCTTAAATGGGAAACTTCAACCAGCGGAAGTTCTGGCGCGTGTCAAAGCACTGCAGATTGAATCCCCACTGCACAGAACTGACAGTAATTGGGTGGGTGGACAGGTTGACCTTTATCAGATTCATTCATACACAAGAAACCAGTTGGATGTGGTGTGTGGGTGTTAATATATATATATATATATGTGTGTGTGTGTGTGTGTGTGTGTGTGTGTGTGTGTGTGTGTGTGCGTGTGTACTTGGATGATCATGGGTCAGACACATCCATTTAGATTCTTTCCCTGCTATAATTTACACTCACTTTATATATGACATATGTGATAATAATGAATGTTAGGGTGTGTGTGTGTGATTTTGGGTATACTGTATGTGTGTGTGTGTGTGTGTGTGTGTGTGTGTGTGTGTGTGTGCGTGAGTGTGTGTGTGTGTGTGTCAAAATCATAACTTGGAATACAGAATACAGTTGAAATGATGCATAGGGTCACTTGTGTTCATTTTTACGGTGAATTTTGATTCATCTTCTCTTCTCTCCTGACCATAGAGATGACTTTCTTTCACATTTCTTTTTTAATATTATAAAGTTGTTCCAGAGATAGCCAGCCAAAGCTAATGGCAGCCCTTCTAACGGCTCGTCTGGAGCCTCTCCAACAGAGAGGTCAGGGCAGACACACACACACACACACACACACACACACACACACACACACACACACACACACACAAAGACACACACAAAGACACAAAAGATAAAGAATCTATCACATGGGCTTGTACGCACACACAAGCACGTACTTACAAACTCTCTAACTCCCTGAAAAACACACACACACACACACACACGCACACACACACACACACACACACTGAATCAGCTTGAGTCAGAACACCCACTAAACCCTTAGGGGGGTATATATCAAGCCAGATTGTGATGTCATGGCGATCTGAGGCACATTAGAGAGAGAAGATCCCACTACTCACCAGAGGTTGCATGGGGGTGTGTGTGATGTGTCTGTGTGTCTGTGCATGTGTGTGTGTGTGTGTGTGTGTGTGTGTGTGTGTGTGTGTGTGTGTGTTTCTGTGTGTTTTTTCCCTAAAAATGTGCGTATGCCAATGTGTTACTGTCATTTAGTGTGTGTGTGTGTGTGTGTGTGTGTATGTGTGTCTGTGTGTTTTTCAAGGAGTGAGAGAGTGTGTATTAGGTATATGTGTGTGTTAGCCCAACCCTGAATCTCTATTCACCACTACTCTGAGTCATATTTGAAAGCATTAACTTGAGCATAACTCTGTGAGCATAAAAAAAATCTGAATAAAATAAATTAATGAGTCACAAAGCTCACTGTTTGGATATCTGACACAGGCTGGATCACAGAGTTTGACCAGAATTGCAGAATTATCCCATTGTTATTACACGGCTCTTCATAGTGCTGCAGAATGCTCCATTCACTTGAATGGGCCTTCCCAACGTTCGGCGGTCTGCTAATTCTGAATAACAGACCGTTGCTAAGTATAACAGACCGCTGTCAAGGAAAATGGGCTTTGTGCTTCTAAGTCAATTCTTTCATATCACTACGCAAGGATTGGAACTTCATTCAAAAGTGAAAGCAGACGGTTGATCAGCTGTGTTCTAAAGAATGTTTGATTCAAGTTCAGCGTGTGTTGTTGCGAACTATTTGTTTCTCAGCAAAAGCCATGATGAAACGGTAACAAATAGGCTATAGCCTAGGCTATGTAGGCTAAAGAGTCATATCGTGGGGAGTTTATTGTGTCGTTTTGGTAAGTAGCCGTGTAATAAGCGGGATAATGTATAGAACGCCGGTCATTGTCGGGAGATAGGTCCCTTCAGGGCGGAACAAGACCCCTCCGCTGCGCGTCGGGGTCCGGTTCGCCCTGTCGGAACCTATCTCCCGACAATGACCGGCGTTCTATACATTATCCCTTACATAACAATGAGGTCTTCAGTGACAGACGCACATGTGCTTACACACAACAAACACACACACAAACTTACAGTCATACACAGAAGTACTTAGTCACACACCAGCACTCACACACACACACACACACACACACACACACACACACACACACACACACACATTCACTCACACACACACACACACACACACACACACACACACATACACACACACACACACACACACACACTGACCTGTGCAGACCCTCTGGAAGTTGGGGTTCTCCTGTGGATGGAAGGGGATTCGGCACTGGAAGCGGTGCTGCCAGAACTCAGGGAACCACGGGTTCCGCTTGTTAGTGTCCAGGCGCAGCTCCAGGAAGTAGTCGTTGAAGGACTGGACCTCCTCCGTCTGTAGCTTCAGTGTGATTCCTCCATCTGCTTCCTGCTCGTAGCCCTCCACCACCTCATAACGATCTGCCCATCCATCACTACGAGAGAGGGATAGAGAGGAGGTGGGGGATGAGAGGAAGGTGGGAGAGATAGAAAGAGGGAGAGAAAGAGAAAGGAGGAAAAGGAGAAGGGGGAGGAAGAACAGGGATATAGGGGGGGAAATGAGAAAGTTAGAGAGAGGGAGATATAGGCAGACAACATGAGAAAGTTAGAGAAAGAAATGAGAACCTCATTTGAGAGGTGAGAAAGAGTGGAAGAGAAGGACATAGTAAGAGGGAGTGACAGTGAGAGCAAAGAAGCGAGAGAGAGAGAGAGAGAGAGAGAGAGGAGAAAGCTGACAGAGGAGAGAAGTACGATTACTGTACGTACACACCGCCGCCGACTTGAGCTTCCAAAGAAGCTCTGGTCGCCCTGTCAAGGACACTTGTCAAAAAAGTACAGGGAAGCTTTGGACACTCTGACGTGGCAGCATTATATGTTCGATCATGTTCTATCTTAATACTTTATATAAAGGCCGTCTATTCCGATTGGTTGCTATCATTGGTCGCTGAACCATGTCATAGCTCATTACCATAAAGTTGACCAACTTTCAACTTTCTGCTTGACGCTCAAGACGCTCAAGACGCCCAAAACGCGACGCCGATGGATTTGCCGCTTCTTGCAGCTGAGAGAAGCCGGCTTCCATTGAAAATGAATGACTTCCTGAATCTTTGGAGGCTCAAGTCAGCGGCAGTGTGTATGTACAGTTAGGAGAGAAACAGGAGGACGATGGGACAAAGAGATAAAGCCACAGAGAGAGCTGCTGAGCTGAGACTGGCAGATGAGTACTCTACTGCTGCTGCTGAGCTGGGACTGGCAGATGAGTACTCTACTGCTGCTGCTGAGCTGAGACTGGCAGATGAGTACTCTACTGCTGCTGCTGAGCTGAGACTGGCAGATGAGTACTCTACTGCTGCTGCTGAGCTGGGACTGGCAGATGAGTACTCTACTGCTGCTGCTGAGCTGAGACTGGCAGATGAATACTCTACTGCTGCTGCTGAGCTGAGACTGGCAGATGAATACTCTACTGCTGCTGCTGAGCTGGGACTGGCAGATGAGTACTCTACTGCTGCTGCTGAGCTGGGACTGGCAGATGAGTACTCTACTGCTGCTGCTGAGCTGGGACTGGCAGATGAGTACTCTACCGCTGCTGCTGATGGATTTCCTAAATTTATCCGCCAGTAATATCTTCTGCCAAAAAAAGTCCATCAATTATGGATTAATTATGGAAGTTCCTTTGATGTCTAATTACTATCAGACAGAGTGTTAGTAATCACTGTGTGTGTCGGTGTGTGTGCGTGTGTATGTGCGTGAGAGAGAGAGAGAGAGAGAAGATGTTTATTTTGGTCCATTTACAGTAATATCTAGTGTCCTTATTACAGTGCAGTTACTGTAAATTACACAACATATAAGTTGTTTTTATCATGTGTTCAAACTAACCCTAATTAATCCTAACCCCTAACCCCAAATACATTTCCTAAACATTCTGTCATGCCAACAAAGTTCAGAAGGAGAGCCGGAGATTTGTACTTTTGTCTACTAGTGCTAGTGCTCATCTGAATGAAATAGTTGTAGAAGGAGAGGGGCAGAGGGAGAGGATAGATAGATAGATAGATAGATAGATAGATAGATGGGAGATAGAGAGGGAGAGTGTGTGTGAGAAAGGAGAGATAGATAGAGAGAACAAGAGAGAGTGGTGTGAGAGTGTGTCTAGAGAGAGAGAAAGAGAGCAAGACAGAGGTAGCGTGAAAGTACATGTGTGTGTGTGTGTGTGTGTGTGTATGAGAAATAGAGAGAACAAGAGAGATGGCATGTATGTGAGAGAATCAGAGAAGCCACCACTCATCTGCAAGCGTGGGGGAAGAAAAGTAACCCTCTCCTCTCCTGCACATCCACTGTATCACTCATTCTCTGTCTCTCTCTCTCTTTCTGATCCCTTGTTCTCTTTCTCTCTCATCACCTCTGCATGTTCTCTCTTCCCCTCACTCTTTTTCTCTGTCTCTCTTGCTCACATATCTCACTCTGAAGAAAAGTATTGTTGGTCTCCAAGGTAAAACATGACAGAATTGTCTGTCTCTATGGTGATGTTCACCCTCAGAAAAGCACAAGTCTTTCGGACTTCAGACTTTGTCCTCGATCATTTCATCATTTGTCTGATGATTCAGTACATAACCTCTGTGCGTTTGTAGTTGGAGTGCGCTCATTGTGGCTATGGTTTAAGTGTTTGAGTTTGTCTATATGTGCATGCGTGGGTTTGTGTGTGTGTGTGTGTGTGTCTGTGTGTGTTTGTCTGTCTGTGTGTGTGTACTGTAGGTGCATGTGTGAATATCTGTGTGTGTGTGTGTGTGTGTGTGTGTGTGTGTGTGCCCATGCCCACTCCTAACCCTCTTCTGTAGAGCAGCTGAGTGTTGTTGCCCAGGCCCACTCTCACACAAGAGCCCTCCATTGCTCTCTCTCCTACCTCTTCTCCAATGCTCTGTCTCTCTCTCTCTCTCTCTCTCTGTCTCTCTCTCTCTACCTCCTCTCCTACTGCTCTGTCTCTCTCTCTCTCTCTCTCTCTCTCTCTCTCTCTCTCTCTCTCTCTCTACCTCCTCTCCTACTGCTCTCTCTCTCTCTCTCTCTCTACCTCCTCTCCTACTGCACCTCTTTGCCTCTCAGTCTGTGGCACCAGGACCTGGAGTACTCAGTCTGAGGGCTTTCATCCTCCACTCTCCACTCTGTGTCAGTTAACACATGAACACTTCACTCTCTGCTCTGTAACATGAACACTTCACTCTCTGCTTTGTGTATAAATACATGAACTTTCCACTCTGTGGGCCAGATGTACGTACATTTGCGAACGTAGCGTTATCAGCATCATGGACACCGCAGATTGCGAACGCTCTGCCCATAAACGCAATTTACGAACGTCCACAACTGAATGGCAGCGCCTACATACAAGCGCCGTTGAATGAAGTTAACTGATGACAACATTAAAGAGAATCAAACGTTTAGCGATCATGAAATAATACGATACATGATAAGATGTAAACAAGCAGGGAGATAATAAAGATCAGTAGTTCTACTCAAACTACTTGTGCACATAGGCTATGGAAGATTGGTCAAATCTAGCAAGTAGGAAAGTTTAAGTGAATGACGTGAAAGTGAAAGTAAGACATTCGAAAGGCCAATAAAAGTTAAGGTTGCTTTTGGTAGTACAAATACTTTTACCACAAAACCTGGTGCTCTAAATAGCGATTCTGTTGTCTTTGAAAGGTTCTCTTATTGACGCATTGAACTGCAATTTGGCTTAACACCTGCTTTTACAAGGCGGAAGTATTTAGGCGTAGTAGTTGCTCTGTTAACACATGAACATTCCACTCTCTGCTCTGTTAACACATTAACATTCCACTCTCTGCTAAGGAGGGGGGGGGGGGGGGGTCCCCTTTATGCAGACCAGCGTAAGCCCTCGCTGCAATAATGTAATTAATGTAACAAATGAAACAGCTGTTGGGCCTGTGACGTCAGACTCAACAACCGAATTAACACCTGAGCACTCTACTCTCTGCTCTTTTAACACTCTACTCTCTGCTCTGTTAACATGAACAATCCACTCTCTGCTCTGTGTATGAATACATGAACAGTTTGAACACTCCACTCTCTGTTAACACATGAACAATCCACACTCTCGCTTTTTGTATGAATACATGAACACTCCACTCTCTGTTAACACATGAACACTCCACTCTCTGTTAGCACATGAACACTCCTCTCTCTGTTAACACATGAACACTCCACTCTCTGTTAACACATGAACAATCCACTCTCGGCTCTGTGTATGAATACATTAACACTCCACTCTCTGTTAACACATGAATATTCCACTCTCTGTTCTGTGTGTATTAACACATGAACATGCATGTGGACAATTCATGAGACTTCCAGTTTCACAGTCTGTGCAAGTGAGTGAGTGACAAGTGCTGCTTGTCAGAAAATGAAGAGGGTCTGGCAATGATGAAGCACCTGTGGGACTTTCGCTGATGGCAAACTGGCTCAGAATGGAACATGTCATTTCTATAGCAACTCACTCAGCTGCCTAGCATGCCAACATACCAGACTGAAAACAGAATATTTTTCATCTCGGTTCGTTCTGAGCAAAAACATTCTTTTTTGGTTCCTGTTCGGGTGTGGTAAGAAGAATAACGTTCCTAAATGCCTTTACAAATTGATTTATGGCCGGTGGCACAAACCTATAGGCTTTTTTTGCCCAACTTTAAAGCTTAAATCAAAGCACATTAGATATCAAGGCTAATTGTGAAAAACACAGTGCCTGAATTCAGATGTGACGGGAGATTTAAAAAGTAAGCAAGTAGGCCTATATAATATTAGATCTTTAAAAATGTCTGATAGCCTAACTTCAGGCACAGAAAAGCCCTGTAATAGCCTAACCTATCTGTGGTGCCACAAATTGCTTGACAGGCCTATAGATATTTTCCTAGTGTTTCTGGTAGCCTATGTTATTTCACACAATGTTTCAGTAATGTAGGCTCAGTGCCGCCGCTACCACCACGTGCATCACGCACTGTGCGTAGGGCACCAAGGGGCGTCGGGGGCGCCAACATTTAGCCAATAAAAGTACCGCAGCTTTACTTTAAGCTGCTTTTCATTCTTCCGAACCTTTACAATGTCAAAATACAGCAACAGTATGTTACATGCAATGATGATATGGGTCCTCTCAATCTCCACTATGCAGTAGATCTAGTTTGAACGTCATGCTACTCCATTTAATTGGGAACGCATCTTGAGTGGACACGAGAGAAGAGAGAGTGGGGGGAGAGAGAAAGTGTCAGGTTTCAGCTACCTTGACATGTTAATAATTGATATCTCCTTTTTGATATAAGAAACTTTTTAAAGGAAATCATGAAGGCAACAAAGATAAGGCTTAAGGAGATTTCTGAGATATCCGGTTCCCACTACTGACCATACATTTGACGACCGGAAGTTGGGTGGACACGGATGTTTCGGAGGCGGGACTTATTCCGGACAGGTCTATAGGGCCACCAATGAGATACTTACCTGTACTTGAAAATGTTATGCTGAAATTCAGTGGAAAGGCACCTATCTAACCTGCACTGAACATTAAGTTATATTAATTTTATATAGGATGGATGTTGTGATGGATATTATCTAAGCATGACCCAAACATAACCTTTTGTCAAATTATATTATTTGTTATTGAGACTTGAACACAGCAGATGACACATGATACAGGAGAGAGAAATCAGACAGAGGACAAAGAGTTAGGAGGGGAAGAGAGGGACATAGATGTGACACTCACCATGTCAGAAGGTATTCAACATTTCTAGCGGTATTTGAAAAATCCTGGCTACGGCCTTGACTGCGAGAGGCCACTATATAACAGGCTGCACTCACTATGATTTCAATGATTTGTTCCCAAAGCATTTACATGAAGCAAACGATATGTCGATTGAAATGCATTCCACAAAGACAGTAGCCTAGAAATCTAGACGCACCCTAGCGGCGGCAAATTAATTTGCTCAGCCTGTACGTCTAGTATCGAACCATAGGAATTTCTATTGTCTTAACACCGTGGATGTTCTCCAATCACAGCGCTCTATTTCGTTAGAGAGTCTTAAGGCGGGCTTAACAGGATAACGACAGTCCTGTGACGGTGAACAACAAGGAAGGTGGCTATGGCGAACGAAGAGCGGTTGTTTGAATCGGCGTTGGCGTCAACTTTGGAGGAGTTGGACTTGTGCTTTTCTTTGAAAGTTGAGCAACACAATGCACTTAAGTCATTCCTTTCTAAGAAGGATGTGTTTGCCGTTTTGCCTACCGGATACGGATATGGTCGTAGCGCTGGCCTATTGCATGCCTAGGCAGTTTGAAAGACAATTCTCTGCCCGCCCCTTGGATTAAGCGAGGTGAATGATTCGATGCCAGACTATACATCTCAATGATATAGGATGGGCCCGCCAGGCTACAAAGACAGGCTAGGTGGCTAACAGGCTCATACCGTAATTCACTTCTAATTGCAAACAGAAAATGTCTAGATAGCATCATGTTATGACATGCTTCCATTTCCAAAGCAATGAAGGCTGTTTATACCAACTTAATATTATGCATATCACTGTTAATATTGTGCTATAAATGTAGCACAAACAATGCTACAGTTTGTTTATCAGCCATAGTCTATATTTGAATGGAGCTGGCAAAAAGGTCTATGTAGACTCAATGCCATTAAAGCGACAGTGCACCTATACTAGTACTTCAAGCTAGTAATATTTTAATAGTAGTATTTTTCTTAAGAATTTCATATTTTGTAGTTCTATTAGTAGTTCTAGCCTATTATACAGGGAGATAGCCTGGCAAGCCAGACCTACATCAAGATGTTGGGTCTGGGAATACACCATTGGTAGGGCTCAATCTGAGGGGCGGGATAAACGGTTGTCTTTCAAATTCCTGGACTTTTGAATAATATTCAAACAAAGGTTAATTTGTTTTCACTCCAGAACAAGTGAAATTGGTTTTGTTCCTTTTTCGGTTACGTTCATCCAAAAATTGTGTTCATTTCTGGTTTTCGTTTTCATTCTTTGAACAGCTTCTAATCCCTGCAACATACTGTAAAACCCTAACTAGTAAGGCGATATTTTAGTAATTGTTAAATTTAAAGACTGAACTTGGAAGTTTCAAGTATCTATCCAAGTTTAGTGTTACAAGGACTTTGTGATCATTAACATAGAAGTGATGTCTCCCCAACCGTTAATTAACTGTTCATTTTAATGTCTGTTTCCTTTCAATATTTTAGATGTATGCGACAAGTCCTGCAACACCCTATTAGACATTCATTTTGTGCATTTATCAATCTATTTCTCGATGTCACGTGCCGTGCACATGATATATATGGACGAATGTACAATAGTAACACTGTTTCTATTTCTATCAGCAGATATAAATCTACTGATTGTGAATTTTCCCACATATTCAATTATATATTTCTCCACAAACCCACTAGGTGTTACAAGGTTTATTGGACCTGTCATAGATTATGTCAACATATCAAGATGATTATGACAGATTACCATCTTATTCACAATATGCCTCTAGCTTCACAAAACCATACCATTAGGAGCAGGTAATCAGCCTTGTTTTACTGCAGATGTGCAGACATACACAAAACACACACACACACACACACACACACACACACACACACCAGACCACAAACCCTGCCCTCACAAAAGTACACCATTACAAGGACATCTCTCTCTCTCACTCTTTTTCTCTCTCTCTCTCTCTCACACTCACTCACACACACTCATCTTCCCCTGAGCAAAAACTCCCATACAACACCTAAAGACATCTCTTTACAAAAGCACACACACACACACACACACACACACTCACCTACCAATGAGCAAAAACTCCCCTGCCATGTGCACACACACACACACACTCACACACACACACACACACACACACACAAACACACTCAAACACACAGACACACACATGCATACACACTCACCTGCCGATGAGCAGAAACTCCCACACCACCCCCAGTCAGTCTCATAGCCATAAGCAGCCCTTGAACGGCCATCCCCTCACAGAAGCAGACAGACACACACACACACACACACACTCACACTCACCTGCCGATGAGCAGAAACTCCCCCACCACCCCCAGTCGTCTCATAGCCATGAGCAGGCCTTGTACGGTCATGCCCTCACAGAAGCAGACAGACACACACACACACACACACACACACACTCACACTCACCTGCCGATGAGCAGAAACTCCCCCACCACCCCCAGTCGTCTCATAGCCATGAGCAGGCCTCGTACGGTCATCCCCTCACAGAAGCAGATCACCACGCGGGCCTTGGGCAGCCGCTCCCTGAGCTTGCGGAGCAGCCGGTCAAAGTGGCGCTCGCCGGCGTTGCTGTAGATCTTGTCCGAGTGGGCGATACACAGGCCCTCCTCGGACGCCAACTCCTTAAAGGCCTCCATGCCGCTCTCACCATAGTTACCTGCAAACACACACACACACGCACAAATCACACACACAACACAGGTTAAAAGCTGCAGATAAAGTTCACATACATCAAAGGCATCTAACTGTACATCAGTATTAGTGGGTTTTAGTTGGACAAACTTCTAGAAAGGCCCTTCACGAAAAGCTTTTGTAATGACCCTGTTATTATGTTTAAGAATGAGCAGAGACACACAGAATGTGTATTACACTTTTACTCAACTTGTTCACTCACTCAACATCGCATGTGCACCCCATTAACCTCACGCAGCCGTTTCCATAACAACCAACACTGCTAGACTCTAGACTCTCATAATAGTAGTCCCCTTACTTTTTCCTAGCAGTGTGTAATTAAATTGGTTTTGTTAATTATGTGTACACAACATTTCCCCCTCCCTCCCAAGAAACTAGAATTCTGCATAACTAAGTCTTTGCCAGAACAATTGAACAGTAATACAGAGTGCACGGCCTACACTGTCACTCTGTGACAAAGTCCTTTAAGTAGGCAGGGCGGGCCCTGGCCCATACGGGTCGGCACTCCTTGACCTCTGGCTGCGGCCCCTCCAAAGCAGCTGGGGAAGTCCCCATAGCTGAACTCGTGACACTGCCCAGCCCTGGATCTGCCTGGAGGCCAGGGGAAAGCAGAGGAGGTTGCAGGTCAGGCGCAGGTTACGGTTGCTGGGGCGCTGGTGATGGTGATGGTGCAGCCTAGGGCTGTAACGATACACCAACCTCACGATTCGGTTTGTATCACGATTTTTGACCCACGGTTCGATACGAATCTCAATTTTAACACATAGTCTACAATGAAAGCAAGGAGAGGTATGACATTATTATTTATTTATTTGTTTGTTTTTGGACAACGTAGGCTACCGATAAGTAAAGCGGGAGATGTGGGTTGCTTTTGCGGCCGCGTAAGAAAGCACTGCGTGAAACACTAGAAAGGTGTGTCGCGATTCTGCCTTTTCACACCGCGACACAGTATCATTGATATGAATGTCGCGATTTCGGTTTCGAATCGTATATCGTTACAGCCCTAGTGCAGCCTGAGGAGTATGGGAAGCCTGCTGTGGCCCTATACGTGTCGGCACCAGTGGAGGAGAGGCCGATGCCAGTGGAGTCACCATTCTCTTCACCTGGGTTCCGCACTTTCCTCAGTCTCTTAGTATGCCATCGTGATCTGTCACTAAGCATGAATGTGGCTGGGCCCAGCTGCCTGTGCACCTGGAAGGGCTGGCTCCAGTATGAAGCCATCTTGTTGCCCCGATGAGGCCTACGAGCTCGAACCCAGTCACCTGCGGTAATAGCCAGGGGCGCCTTAATACCACCCGAGGCCCCTGGGCTATATGTTTTTTAAGGACCCCCCCCCCCCCCCCCCCCAACCGCAAATATTAATTATGGTTAAATGATACCCGGCCCGCGATCTGACCCGACACATAGCGTGCGCTTTTGGTTAATAAGATGCAGTGTAGCCTATCATTATTCAGCATGTAAAACCTTTACATAAACAGGAACAGAAAGCCCTCGAATCACGTCAGCCTACCCATGACATCGCTTATCAAAAAGGCTAGCCTACTGCACGAAAACAAGCGTTGAACTTTTACAACATTGGCTGTAGGCTAAGTTAAAAGATGGGTATGGACGTTTAAAAGCTTTTCAAAAGTGCATGTGTTTGTCGTGCCGGGGGGTTCCCCAGGAGTTTTTTTGAAATTCTGTCTACTTAACACGCCAGTTTAACGCAGTTTGGGAGGGACAGAAATACTTTTAGCCTACAGAACAAGCTGGCTCATGTGACGTGAACATGGCTGCCTTATGCATTGTATCACTACACTACATGGAGAAATATCTCACGTTAACAATGGAGAAAACATAACATAGACTATTATATGTGCGAATGGGTTAGCAAAAACTTAGCTGTTGGTGAACGGAGATGCAGATCACTAATTCATTTATTCGCGCCACAGCGCATGTTCTGCGTTCACTCCAATGAGACAAGTGAAATACATGTTTTTAAAGCCGTTTCATTTCCAGGCTATTTGTTACGATATTTACCTGCTATGCCTTCTGTTTTCATGGACAGTTACAGGAATCCACGTCATTCGTTTATCTTGCTTCAATCCTACCCACGTTATCTCCAGAGTTTGTATGATAAGTTTGTCAGTCAGTTTCAGCCTCTCCTCTAGCTCCTCTACACCCGTTGGGATTTATTACGTTTTGTTACATATTAGAATTGGAGAAGACAAGGGGGCCTCTGCATGGATGTAATTGTAGAGCAGTACGATGTCCTCAATTATTTAGGCTAGCTCCAGAGTAGGCTAATGACGCCGCGATATTATTGATTATCATTATTATTATTAGGAGGCCCCTCATTGGTCGAGGCCCCTGGGCTGAAGCCCAGGTAAGCCCCTGCATTAAGGCGCCAGTGGTAATAGCAGTGCTCTTGACCCTGTGTTTCCGGTCAAAATACTGCCGCATCTGTTGCTGGTGTCTGTTTACAGCGGCTTTGGCTTGAGCCTGAAAGCTGCCGGCTGTAGGTACTGCCACGCCTCATACCTTGAGTCTGTCCAGTGGCAGTTCCATCTCCCGACCCATGATAAGGAGTGCTTCAGAGCCCCCAGTTGGGTTTGGTTAAGTGCCGTCTGGAATGTACACCCCTGAGCCAGGTGGGCTCGGACGACATTCTTTAGGCTCTGGTTGAACCGCTTCACACCGCCGTTGGCTTGTGGATTGTAGTATGCTGTGCGGATGTGTTTGACTCCCCTATCACTGAGGAACTGCGAGAAGTCTGCAGAGATGAACTGGGGCCCATTATCTGTCGTGATGGCGCGAGGCATGTCCCAACGTGTGAACAAGGCTTCTAGGATGTCTCTGATGACCTGTGTTGTGACAGTTCCAGCTGGAACCACTTCGGGCCATTTTGAATGGAGGTCGTACAGCACCACAAGGAAACGCTGATTATGGGGAATTTCACAGCCATGGATCTCCCCACAGATGTCTAGCTGGAGATGTTCCCATGGGCGGGCCATGTAAGCGGCTGCAGAGGGGTTGGCACTGGAGGTCCAATATCGCGATCGATGCCTGGCCACCAAATGAGATCTCGACATCGCTGTTTGAGTTTAACGATGCCTAGGTGCCCCTCATGTGCGATGGGTAGCATGCGGGCCCGCAGGCTACAGGGCACCACGGTGCACAAGCGCCTGGAGACACAAACATCACTCCAACATGACAGTTCATGACGCACCCTTGCGAATGGCATGAGCTCATCACGAACGTTTGCTGGCCATCCAGATCGTATACACGTACGTAGCAGTGTTGTAGTACTCGAGTCCGAGAATCGAACTCGAGTCCGAGTCATTAGCTAAATTTAGAGACTCGTGACTTGACTTGGACTTGAGCACTGATGACTCGAACTTGGACTCGGACTTGTGCATTCGCACTCGCGATGACTCGTCGAGGACTCAACTTTTTTTTGTAATATATCATAAGGCTATAATTGTAGTATGTCATTAGGCTATAATTTGCTATATGATTTTAATATCTAAATTATTCGTAATACTAATTTTAGTTCAAGGGAATGTTAGGCTACTGCTTCGTGTCGTAGGCTAGGCTACAACGCAAGTCACATCATGTTCACATGCAAAGCAAACTAACGTTAACTTTAACACCAAAATGCCTGGAGATATGGCCGCCGCTATTTCAATGTAGTAGGCTATTGCCAGGCAATATTAGTTCTCATACATGACATAACATTACCTAAGATTACACTCAGCCTAGGCTAAACACAACACACTGCTGCTGGATAGCTGATCATCTTGACTTGGTGAACAGTGTTTTCCCTGACTGACGCGAGAAGCGAGGTTCCATTCATTAATTTTCATTCGGGGCGTGCCCTGCCGTGCTTAGAACTGTCTGTTAATTTGCAGCAGGCTATTATCGGATGAAAGAAAAATAAACTAAACGTTTTCCCGATCAAGATATAGCATACTTCTTAATTTTGGTGTCATAAAATATAGAAGCATAACATTAAATTGCCTAGTAGAGTGTCCATGTAGTGTCAATGTAGGCCTACGTGTCTGCGCAAGTGAAACTGACAAACTGAACCTCTCGTGGGTAGGCCAGAAACAACTATATTTAAAACCACGAATGAACTGGATTACTGTTACTGTTCAAACGAGCGATTTGATAGCCTAATCCACTGCACGAAAAAAAAGGAAATAGCAACGTGTTCTATTTCTAACAGGTGAATATCGTAGCAAATAGTATGGCGATGGCAGCTTAAAAAAACATTTATTTCACTCATCTCGCTGAAATGAACGTGGCCTGTTGCACAAATAAATTAATTAGGCAGATGATCTACATCTTCGTTAACCTAAAGCTAGTTTTCATCTCTATTGTTGACGTGAAATATGTCTCCATAGTGTCAGTGAAGTGATAACATAATTATGCAGTTGCCGGTAGCCAGTGTTCACGTCAGAAAGAAGCTACCAAGACGGGCCCTGCTCTGTTTCTGTCCCTCCCAAACTGCGCTAAAATTGTGTAGGCTATTTAACAGCCAGAATTTTAAAAAATGCCCTTTTATGATCCACACTACCTCTTACAAAATAGGCCTACTCCAACGTTCATCTAGCTCTTGTGAAGTATGAACTTCTACAACACTGCCTATACAATTGTCAGCAGTCAGTAACAGCATAATGTGACTTAATGGCCTGTGTGATTGGGATGTGGATTGCTCATTTATTATGAGTAGGCCTATAGGCTATGGTATAGCTATGGTATGATATTCTCTTCGTTAAAATAAATACAACACATTGGGTTTGGCAAGAAATTTGTCAATACTACTTTCACACAAGTGATGGCACCCCTGCTTGGAGACAGTAGATTGTCCGTTTTGCTTTTAAGGATTTCATCTGCAATGGAAAAAAATGGAACGACATGTAGGCTATGCTTACTTTAGTGCTGGACTTGGACTCGACTTGATCAATAGGGACTCGACTCGGACTCGACGTGGATCAATAGTGACTCGACTCGGACTTGACTCGGATGAGTAGTGGACTCGACTCGGACTTGACTTGGATTTTTTTTTTAATGACTTGGGCTTGACTCGGACTTGAACACTGAGGACTCGAACCTGGACTCGGACTCGAGGCATAGTGACTTGACTACAACACTGGTACGTAGCAAGGCCAGTGTGTAGTCACGCTCTGACTCGCGCCGCAACTCCTCCAACGACACAGCCGACTGCAAGTGTGTGTGGAGCATGTGAATGAATTCAGTCTCTGTGTCCTCGACCGGGGAGACCACTGGTGTGGGGGCATCGATGGAACAAGAGAGTAGGTCGGCGACTACATTGCCCCTTCCAGGGGTAAATTTCAGTACATAGTCATATTGCCTCAGCCTTTCCCCCCTGTGCAGGCGCAGGGGTTTATGACCGGATCCTGTTGCTGTCAGCAATGCGGGCAGGGCCGGATGGTCAGTCCTGAGGGTGAAACGCCGTCCGTAGAGGTAAAGGTGCCACCTATCTGAGGCCCACACACAGGCGAGCGCCTCACGTTCACCAACAGAGTAGCGCTCTTCAGAGAGGTCTCTCCACCCTGTCCTGCACCTGTGAAAGGACTGCACCAATAGCCCGATCTGAAGCATCACAGGTGACTAGACATTCGGACATTCAAGGTTAAAGTGGGCTAGGACAGGGGGTGTTGTGAGCTGGGCTTTCAGAGTTTGTACGTCCTCTGAACATGCTGAAGTCCAGTGTCATGGCTCTTCTTTTTTAAGCAGTTGGCGGAGAGGTGCGGTGGTCTGTGAGTAGTGGGGCAGAAAACGGAGGCAGTACGCAGTCATGCCTAAAAAGGCATGAGGTCGTCTCTGAAATCCTGTGTATGGCGTCGACGTTGGACTGTAGTGGGGAAATTCCATTGGCTGTCAAGCGGAACCCCACAAAGTCGATGGCTGGGGCAGCAAAGCAGCATTTTTCTTCGTTCAGAGTCAGGTTGTTCTGAAGGAGGGCCTGAGCCACCCTCTGGAGACGCTTGTTGTGTGTCTCAATGTCTTGAGCATGAAAAACAATGTCATCCAGAAAAAAACGCTACCCCAGGGATGCCAGCCAGAGTTGTGCTCATCACTTTCTGGAAGCAGCTAGGAGCGGAGCTTAATCCAAAAGCCATTCGAGTGTACCGGAACACCCCAGCGTGCGTCACGAAAGCAGTGAGGTCCCTGCTGGCTGGGTGGAGTGTTACCTGCAGGTAGCCCTGACGTAAGTCAAGCTTTGTGAAGACTGTTGAGCCGTGAAAGTGTGCAGTGAGCTCCTCTGAGGTAGGCAAAGGATATCTGTCTGGAGTAACTGCCTTATTCACCAAACGTAGGTCAACGCATATTCTTATTCCCCCAGATTTTTAAAATCCAGGGAGCAGCGTTGACTGGTTCAATAATTCCCATGTCCAGGAGTCTCCCAAGTTCGCGGGTGACCTCGTCTCTCAAGGCGAAGGGAATCCTGCGCACGGGCTGGATGACAGGTGACACGTCAGGGTTCACCAGAGGCCTGTGTGTGAAGGCTGTGAGACAGCCTAGGCCATCGAACAGAGCCGGACACTTTTGCTGCCAGGTGGAGGTGATGAGGTGAATGTTGGAGCCAGCATCATCCCTGAGCTTGAACCCCAGGCCTGTGAACAGATCCAGGCCTAGAAGGTTGGCTCCCCTCCTTGCGATGTGAAAGGGGAAAGATGGTAGATGCTTGGAGCCGTAGTGCATGGAGCACACCTACAGTATCAATCCTGGAGCTGTCGTAGCCACATAGAGCGGTGGCAGGATGTTCTAATGGCTGGTGAGAGAAAAACTTAGAGTAAATGCTTGAATTTAGGAGTGATGCAGCCACTAGTGTTCATTAATAAGGGTAGGGTCTCTTTATCTAACTGGACAGTACATGTTTTGAAAGCCACCTGACCAGCAGTCACATTTCTGATCTCTGGGTAGTTGTGCCGAGCTGGTGGAGGTCCTGTGTGTTGTGGGAGAGTGGCACGGGCTGAATGGCACATCTTAGCAAAATGGTTTTGCTTCAGACAATTTTTACACTGTTGTCCTTTGGCAGGACAATGCTGTGCTTGTGTGATTTAGAACCACAGTTACCACATACCTCTGCAGTTCACCTATTGTTCTGTCTCTGTGTGAATTGCACTGGAAAATCTTGCTCTGAACATCGGCTGTCGTCGGCGGAGTGCATGCTGGTGTGATAGGCAGGCTGAAGCTGCTATGCAGTGATGTCCGCGAAGGGCCGCGCGCCTGCTAGCAGCGAGGTGCATTACATGGCTGTCTGAACTTGCAGCGCTATCTCCACAGCTCTGCTTCAAGTCAAATCATCCGCTTCTAGAGTAACAGCTTTTCTCTTGTTTTCTTACACGATGTCCTCTCAATGAACTGGTCACGAAGTATTTGATCTTGCAGAACCCCATAGTCACACAAACGCGCCATGTCTTCACGTAGCTTCGAACCAACTCACCAGGTCGTTGCAGGCGCTTCCGAAGTTTGTACCGCTGGAGTAAAATACTTTGGTGACCAGTGAAATGGGTCGTCATAAAGGTAACTGCATCATCATAGTTGGCAGGCGTCCCAAGATTGCGAAAAATGCGTTGCCCCTCTACTCCAAGACAATGGCAGAGGAGAGCCATTTTCCTCTTGTCGGTAATATCCTCTCTAAGTCTAAAGTGTCCAGATAAACTGTGAAACTCTCCAGCCAGTTTGCCCATGGAACCGGAGGATCTCCGGGGATGGCAAGAAAGTGTGCAGGTGGGGTAAACCAAATTCGGCCATTCTCGTCACCAATCTTATGTTTAAGAATGAGCAGAGACACACAGAATGCGTATTAAACTCAGGGATGGATTACTGAACGGGCCTACTGGGCCCAGGTCCAGGGGCCCAAGGGGTCAGGGGGCCCTGAAGCCCAAGCCTTTGCATGGAATCATTGCCTCAATATCAACAAATCAGGATGTAGGCTATGAATCTGATTGAATTTAGTATTTGCCATCTCCAAAATGCACCAGAATACAGGAAATCACATTAAACAAATTAAAAATGTTCTGGAGGAGGACCCCCAAACCCCCCCTCCCACATATACGACAATAAGTGGGGGGCCCTTAATACATCTGGGCCCAGGGGCCCGAAAGTTCATAATCCGCCCATGATTAAACTTTTACTCAACTTGTTCACTCACTCAACATCGCATGCTCACCCCATTAACCTCACGCAGCCATTTCTATAACAACCAACCCTGCTAGACTCTTAATAAAACTTCATAATAGTAGTCCCCTTACTTTTTTCTAGCAGTGTGTAATTAAATTGGTTTTGTAAATTATGTGTACACAACACCAGTGTCCTGACATAACCCTTTGGCAATTGTACAGGAATGTTCTGTAATTGAATGAAGAATATTTGATAAGGAAAGACACACACACACGCATACACACACACACACACACACACACACACACACACACACACACATAGACACACACACATATACTGGCATACACATGTACACACCCAACACAAAGGACCCAATTCAAATCAATTCAACACACCTCAATCGCGGAGAACCAGCATTCCAAAATAACAAGACTGAGGCAGCAAATGCAAGCCAAAGCTTTCTATCAGAGTGAGGAGACCTTGGGGATGAATGCACACACACACACACACACACACTCACAAACACACACACACACACACACACACACACACACATTTAAATATACATACTGTATATGCCAGAGACTGCCCTTGCAAATCCCTGTTGAATGGCGTCTAACTGTTTATAGAATGTCTGCGCTTTTAAATCTAAAATGTACTGTATTTCTTCCTTCAATTCACAACATTCACCCCAGGTCCCTTTCCCTGCTTGTGAAAGGCTCTGGCACCGTACAGGCTCCCTCTAAAGCAATGGTTCTCAATCTGGAGGGTCACAAGTTCAATTCTGATTGTAGACAGATTGTGTGGAAAAAAAATCTAATTTTAATAACTACATTAAACCATTACTTTTTTAATGTTTTGTTTAATATCCATGGCCATTTCTAAAACACACACAAACAGCAGTGTAGTTCATACTAGCCAGCCTTGGAGGTCTGACCGTATCTTGTCTATACACGGTAGAGGAGAGAACGTATAGCTGGCTAATTATAGACCCATACTGTAGTTCATGATTACTGCACGGAGATATTGAGAGTGACATCTGGGTCATCAATAGACAGAGTGTGAGAACACACATGTCAGATGGGAATAGCGGTGATGGGATTGAGGAGACAAGTGCAAGTAAGAAAACAAACGCAGAAGTTCCATGTAGAGTGCATGCCCGTCCATCATCCATCATCCATCACCAAGCACATTGAAACACATCATTAACATGCCCGCAACACACACACACACACCATGCATCTAATAACTAATATTTGTGAATGAATATGGAACACACACACACACACACACACACACACACACATAAACTTTCACACACCACCAACATACACACACACCCGACCCAACATCACCACCCTCCTGCTGATAGAGGTTAATAAGGCGTGTTGGGCAATTATCAGATGACATCTCTCCCTCTCTCTCTCTCTCTCTCTCTCTCTCTCTCTCTCTCTCTCTTTCTTTCTCTCTCTCTCTTCCTCCCTCTCAGTGTGTGTGTGTGTATGTGTGTGTGTGTGAGATAGAGAGCATCTCCCTATGGACAATGATAACAAAATCAATCGTCATTAATTAAAGCACCTCGATTATTGAAAGCAGTGTTTCCTTACACTTCCCTGCTTTCTGGCCTGAAGCTATGTGAACACACACACACACACACACACACACACACACACACCTAAATGAAAGGAGTGATCAGGTTTGAGGTGTGTTGTTGTTATAGCGTTTGATTGTTGTTGCTCTGGGTGAGGTGAGCAGCTCTGACAGATAACTTTTCAGCAGTGTTGTGGGTGCACCAGGGATGCTAGAAAATTTGGGCCCTATGACAGACAATAATTCTGGGCCCTCCAATAATATATAGTATTATCAGGAGGCTCTCTGGGGGCCTGTCAGTGCTGAGCCCTTAGAATCGTCCTACCCCTTCCCTCACACACACACACATTAGCGGCGCCCCTGGGGTGCACCCATGCTGCATGCGTGGCGTAGCTTTAACTTTTCAGCGGTGTGTGTGTGTGTGTGTGTGGGTGCACCCATGCTCAGTGTTGGGGAGTAACGGAATACATGTACCGGCGTTACGTATTCAGAATACAAATTATGAGTAACTGTATTCCGATACAGTTACAAGTTAAATAGTTGGTATTTAGAATACAGTTACATTGTTGAAATCAATGGATTACATGACGATACTTATCTGTTTCATAAGTTTGTTCACTCTCTAAATAAATTAAGGCAACTCCATTTCCCAGAAGCTCCTGAAAGCTATGATGAAATTGTTTACATGTTTAAATCCAAGCCCTGCCGTCTTGCACTAGCCTCAAAACGCAGCCAGCGCGCATTATGGAAGCGTCATCGGAGACCCTGAAATTACTGTTTGCACAGCAAATTGAGTAAAGTAAGTGGAGGTAACTCCTGCTCCTCACTGATCGTGGTTCCTGATGTCTGTTCAAAGGATATTTTCCCAAGTATTAATAGCTCAGGCTACTTCGGCCAATCGGTTACACAAAGCCTAGTTCACGTGTTGATTTAGACCTAGGCTACAATAAAACCAATCTCTAAAATAGGCACTGCATTCTAAGTTTTTTATTCTAAATTAAAATAGCTTTAGCCTATATATTATTATTTTTTCTAGATCTACATTTACGTTTTAAAATGAATTATATGGTGCAGCCTCTGAAGAATTATTCTTGCGAGTAAACCTAGCATATTTTAACGTGCGGTTTTTGATTGTCATTACGCGATCACGTTCATTTTGAGAGCACTGATATACAGTAGCCTAGCCCATAGTGTTTACATTTACAGGTCATTTGCGTTCCACCTGTCATATGCGCCCCTCACTTGTAGCCTACTGGGTTGATGCCACCGAAAAATCTCACAGGCACACCTTAATTAGGGTAGACTGAGTACAGTTGAGACATGTGTACAATTGAGACACCTTAAATATCTTGCTTGCACAGCAAGCCCAAGTTGTGATTTTTGCTATGCACATGCGTATTAGTGCCCTCTTTGATCATGGAAAATTTTAACGACACAAGTATCTCCCATCCAAGGATATCGGCAAATGTTTTTTTTCCAAAGTAAGAATTTCACTTCACCATGCACCTTCGACAATGAATAGTTCATTACACTTATGTTACTGTTAAACGTAACTGGTATCATTACAAACATTATTCTGTGTCCTAAAAACTGGCATATTTTATTGCATTGTGTCATGTAAGGTCGTTGCAAAATCTAGAGAAATGTGTGAGGTGGTCAGCGGGGGACAATTGAGACACACATTAGATCGATAATTTTTGGCTACGCCCTTAAAGTAGCCTATTTATTTGTTTATTTTAATTAGCCTAGTCACCTGCTGTAGTTTTAATGGTCACCTTGCTATTTTAAAGTTGTATCAGGTAGCTTAGTTGACTTTACATTCTCCTGTGTGGGCCTAACACTTCAGCCATTTGGAACAGAAGAACACACCAGAATAGGCCTGTTTAGTAGTAGGCCTAAGCAGGATTTGATGGCCGCATTCCTACACTTATAAAATGCAATTCAATGCGGAAGTAATCTAAGTATTCAGAATACGTTACTCAGATTGAGTAACGTAACGGAATACGTTACAGATTACATTTTTGGGCATGTACCCTGTATTCTGTAACGGAATACATTTTGAAAGTAACCCTCCCAACACTGCCCATGCTGCATGTGAGGCGAGGCCACAGCACGACTCAAGCCGCGCCAGAGACATGCACCTCACGCAGGCAGCGTGAGCACTCTAACCTGTCAACATGGCAAAATGGTCATCAAGAGGTTCCGCAGCTGTCATGCACTCGCAGTGAAACGCAGTGACCCTTACAGACCCCTGTCTACACAGTGCACTTTTTTAGAGTGCTAAAAAGCATGGCACTTTTTTATGGCTGCTTAAATCCAAAACACAATGATTTAGCTTACAGCTGCTGCAGCAGATGAGATCTCTGTGCCTTACACAGATCTGCAAGTATAAGGTTACATGATGGAATACTCATCTGAATGTAATGTATGGTTGCCTATGTAATCACCTATGAGAGCATATTCCAGTACTCGTGCATGTGTGAGATAAGATAAGAAACAAAATGGGGGTCACATAAAGCCCAAGGGGCCCAAAATAGAGGATGGGTGGCAGCATGCCATGCTCGAAAGCCATACAAACACAGGCAACTGTGCAACACAAGGAGATCCACAAGTCTACACGTGTGCCTCGCCACTGTCTTCAGCTTGATTTGCCGATTGGCTTGATTCTTGGATGATTGGCTGCCATGCAAATATGTGTGTCACAGTGGAAAATTGAGCTTTCTTTTAGCATTTGTCTCTATGGAACACACACACACACACACACACACACACACACACACACACACAAACACACACACACATATACTTACACACATAGACACACAAACAAACACACACACACACACACACACATATATATATATATATACAGTATATACAAACACACACACACACACAACGTATTAGTTTCATTTTCCACACACTGCATTCCATCCTGTTTTTTCCCCTCTTTCTCTGTTTCCCCCTCCACCCCGCCCCCCCCCCTCCAGTGTTCTCAATGGCGGCCTTCCTCTTTTCCTTTCTTTACTCCTCCTTCCTTTCCCTTCACATCCCTCCATCTTTCTCTCTCTCTTGCTTTATCTATTCATGTCATTCTTTCTCTCTGTTCACTCTTGTCTCCCCAGGGAGGTTGTTTTTCTCTCGCTGCACTTCCCTCTCCCTTTTGCCCTCTGTCTGGTGTTTGTGTGCGTGTTTGTTTTGTGTCTGTGTGTGTGTGTGTGTGTGAGAGAGAGAGAGACAGAGAAAAAGAGAGGGTGTGTGTGTGTGTGTGTGTGCGTGTGTGTGTGTGTGTGAGAGAGAGAGAGAGACAGAGAAAAAGAGAGGGTGAGTGTGTGTGTGTGTGTGTGTGTCAGCGTAGCTACTGCTGGTTCCAGCTCACAGTAGTTGCAGCATCTAAACAGAATGAACTGGGTCTCCCTGTTTCACACACGGACACACACACACACACACACACACACACATTAGCACATCAGATCCATATCACCACTTATCAATATCAGCACAGCTCAATGCTCATTCCTCTTTAGAGAGTACGGAGGAAGTCAAGATCATTTAGATGCGTTTTGCATGGTGTTGCACACATCACAGATCACCCCCTCTCTTTCTCCCGCTCTCTCTCTCTCTCTCTTTACAAATACAGGCTCAGCCAGTGGCACACACAGAAGCATGCCCGAGTGCGCGCACGCACATACGCACACACACACACACACACACACACACACACACACACACCTCAAACACATACAGATCATTATCTGGACAGGTAATTTATGCAATTGGGGACTTGCTGGTTGCTAAGGCAACTAGCAGCATTGAGTGTTTGTGAGTGTAAAAGACTACGGGGAAAGAATCCAAATGGACGTGTCTGACCCATGATCGCACAAGTGCACATACACACATATTCCATGCGATCATGCACTTGCAGAAACAGACAGACACACACACACATCTATGTATACACACAGATGCCCTGTCTCTCTCACTCTCTCTGTCACACATACACAGTCTCTCTGTCTTTCTTTCTCACACACACATACAAACACAGAGAGAGAGAGAAATAGAGAGAGAGAAAGAGAAACTTGTTATAATGTGCATTCCGCTGTACTAGAGTGATGTAATGTGTTACAGTGTTCCGTAAGGTTGAAAATTGGAAATAATGACGGGCTCCAGCTCCTTCAGTTCTTCGACTGGTGACATTCATCATCCAATAATGCACGGAGTATGTGTCTGAGGCGTGTGCTAAATTTCACGTTTTAGACATTGGAAGCACTTTCTTCCTAGGTTCCTGATGGTGGCGCCCAGGGTGTGTGTGTGTGTGTGCCTGTACGCGAGCCTGTGAGAATGTGTCTGCTATAGACAAATATTCACTAAATTTGGCATGCATCCAGATATTGTGGTAGTGATGTCAGATTCTGTGATCTCTAAACCTTTACATTTCAAAATATTGGCATTTCTTGACAGTAGGGATAGAGTAGTTGCAATATCCCTATAGACAGAATTTCAATCACAAGATATTGGCACAAGCATTAGGCTTTTTGCTGAATTCAGATTGGCCATTGATGGCCATTTTGTTGAGTGAGACAGTGTAACATTTGGAAATGTGAGTGAATATATAGTGTAAAAAAAGTGTAAGTGTAAAAAAGGTTGCTTAAATGGTTCTTGAAATGTAAAAATGCTCATGCTGTAGCGCCCCCTATGGACAGAATTTAACAATGTGTGAAATGTGTGTGGGTGTGCTCCCAGGGAATATTGTATATATATATATAGTGATCTATGTGTCACATTTGATGAACGTTTACCTTTGCCATCACAAGATATTGGCTGGTGAAGCTCTAGACATTTGCATCGACATAATTCACTAGGTGGCGTTACACCAAAAATCAGTATTATTGGGCTGCAGTGATTCCCCTCCAAGTGACCAACTAACCACATACATTTTCTGATCTGTGGTGCAACCGCTGTCAAATTATCGTAAAAAAACTGCTTCTGGCCAACCCACCAGAGGATATGTGGATATCATCATAATCATCATCACTAATAACCCTAAATAACTGACATAGCCCAAATGAGACATCTAATGCACTGCCTATATAACAGCACTAAATAACTTCTTAGACAGCCTATAACACCAGAAGTAGTCCTTGAGATCCAAAAAAGCCAACAGCGTTTGATACAGCCCTATGATATTTGTTATCACATAAAACACTGACACCAATCATATGTGGCAGCTATCAAAGCTGTAACAATATTACTGATACTTAAAACCAACACTATTTCATAATTTCACATTTTAATTTATTTCTGAGCCCACATTCAATGGAACCCTATTTGTGTTCAAGTGTACCAACAGATCCAAAGGAAATCTACACCTTACTGACAGGTAGGCATTCATTCATTTATGCAATTATCCATTCATTCATTCATTCATAGACAGTGTACCAATCTTAGAGGTAAGCTGCACAGTTTACCAGTGTGTACAGTCCCTGGTAGGCTAATTGTTATTGTTTATGTGTGTGTTTTTTTATTGTTTGTCTTTGACTACCCAAACAGTGCTCATGATTACTTGTAACAAGTGTGTAGAATGGGCCAAGGAAGAACCCATTACATTTAAGTTGTAGACTTGTGCCTTTTATTACTGTTCATAATGTCAGCACAAGACTGGTTATTGTGTTGGAATGACATCAGACCCTCCTATCCTCAGTGGATGTGATCTGGCCCAAGGCCAGTGTGAAGGATTGTGGGAGATTGACCTCTGGGGCTTTGTCACCACTGTGTAGTCCACTATTGGAATGGTGGTGATTTGAGATTTTCTAGATAGTACCATGGGGATTATGAATAATCAAACCTATCTAATGACTTTCACTTTAAGGGGGGGGCATGGTACTCAGTAGTGTCACTGCTTGGGAGACTCTGGTATGTGACCGTTACAAACATTTACAAATCGCTTTGGATAAAAGACATCTATCTAAAACAAATCCTTTACCCTTATTATTCTGTTGAGATTATTGCTTGGACCCCAAACACAATAATATATGGGCTCAATTCTTATATCATTTCTTTTAGTTCATCCTCAGAGGTGTATTGTGATAAGTGAGAACAAAGGATTGCTTTGACATATTGCTTTAGCATTTAGCATTTAGCATATATATATATAGAGAGAGAGAGAGAGACCAAGGAAAGTGTTGAGATCTGAAATCCACAAAGACAGCATGCTCCGTTCTGGGGTCAGAAAGTTGATATATATATATAACTTTCTGACCCCAGAACGGAGCATGATATATATATATATATATATATATATATATATATATATCAACTTTCTGACCCCAAAACGGAGCATGCTGTCTTTGTGGATTTCAGATCTCAATACTTTCCTTGGTCTCTGTTTGGTCTAAAACTAGTGAGCCATCTACCTACAAGGCATGACAAACAGACAGCCAAGCTGGCACTGACTTACAGCTACTAACATGAGACACTGAGACAACGATGGAGAAATTAAGAGAGTCAGAGTGATAAACAGATAAAGGGAAAAAGACAGATCAACAGAGAGAGAGAGAGAGAGAGAGGGAAAGAAAGAAAATGTCAGTCTTTGAACTGTCCTGTATCCCCCTATCTAGCCCTGAAATCGCCTCTGCATGTGCATGTTTGTGTTTACAAAGAAAGACAGAAAGAAAGTAACAAACAAATAATCAAACAAAGAAACAAACAAACAAACAAACACAGTCTTAGGCCAGATCAGTGCTTAATATTATCAGAGAGTCATGTGTGTTTGTTTGTGTAAGACTGTGTGTGTGTCTGTGTATGTTTAGGTGTGTGTGTTTGTGTATGTCTAGGTGTGTGTGTTAGAGTATGTCTGTGTGTATGTTTGTGTATGTCTAGGTGTGTGTGTGTGAGTATGTTTAGGTGTGTGTGTTTGAGTATGTCTATGTGTGTGTTTGTGTATG
>NW_027468859.1:10779112-10786612 GCF_046254945.1 Alosa pseudoharengus
GCGAGTCGCGGATGAACTCGATGCTCTGCTCGAGCGCCACGGCCGAGTGCCAGCACGAGTCTCGGATCTCGCAGCCCAGCGTGACGTTGGGCAGGAGCATTGGGTCGGCGTTGATGCGGTCCAGCGCGTAGAACATGGCCTCCACGCGCTGGATGCCGTACTGCTCGCGCACCTCGCCGCACTGCCGCTCGGCCACGCGGTCCGCCGACGGCTGGTGGTGCACGGAGAAGAGCGCGCCAATGATCACGTCGCCGTCCATGCGGGCGACCGCACGCGACGAGGCCCGGGGCACGGCCGCCGAGCGCTCCCGGACGGCGCCCGCCGACGCCAGAGGCATAGGGCCGCCACCGAGGAAGAGGAGGAGGAGGAGGAGGAGGTGGAGGGGGGAGGAGAGGAAGAGGGCGGCCGAGGAGAGGCTGGCGGCGGAGACCCGTGCCCGGGCGGCGGAGGTGGCACAGTGGGCGCGAGCCGGGAAGGGCAGCATGGTGAAGCGCAGGCTGGAAACCCAGGGACTGGAACGGGCGCGGGCAGGGACTCTACCAGCGGCGGGTGCCCGACGAGGGGCGATGGTCTGACGGGTGAAGCCGGAGGAGGAGTGGGCAGGGGCAAATGGGGGAAAGGACAGGGCAGGGGAGGCAGAGTATGGGGTAGGGGGTGGGGTGGGCAGCGGAGAGCGGGTGGGCATCTTCAAGCATGCCATGCTGCACTTTGCGTGCGTGGTGCCAGCTGTGCGCCCATGGCCGGAAGACCACCTCGTGCCAACGTGGAGGGGGATGGCGGGGAGGTGGGGGAGGGCGGCTTGGGGGAAGAGAGGACAATCAGCAGCACGTGGCGCTAGCACAGAGAGGAAGATGAGGAAGCAGGGGGTGGCTTATCGTGAAGACCATGACTCAACTCAACTGGAACGCATCCACCACTGGCACCTGCAGAGGGGGAAAGAGAGGGAAAACTTACCATTACACACACACACACACACACACACAAAGATTCTAATCTATTTCACTCCAGTGGTTCCAATACCCACAGCCTGTCTGTCTGTCTGTCTGTAAAACAGACTCTTTGCCTCACACAAAAGCGCTCATTAAAACAAATTCAGTAGCAACACAATGCAGTTTCACGCAGCCCTTTCTCCGTCCATGCCTGTGTCTAGTCTAAGTGGTTCACACGACCAGAGAGGTAGCAGCAGAGAACAGCATTGCCTGCCTGGTTCGCGGTCCAACACACTCACCGCGCTCCGGGCATTGTTTTCATGTTCTGGTCTGTTGCCATGTGAATGCTCTTGTCCGGTTAGCTCTGCGAGAGAGAAATCCATAGCCTCCTAACTCGCGCGTGTGGTAGCTGAGGTTAAACGGAGGGAATTTGAAATGAGTGAATGAGTGAGTGGCGTCCGCCCGGAGCGTGCGGAACCGTCGAGACTCCTCAGCACCCCCGCAGCGCATTTCAGCACCATGGACAGCGAACATCCCCCTACCCTCTCGTTGCCTGGCGCTACGCACTCAGCCTCCGGGTCGGGTCTTTCTTAACTCGGCGTTGGCTCGCATGTGTGTCCGGTGCCCTAAGTTTAGAGATCAAACAATGCCGAAGCATCAGAGTCAGAAATGATCACCAAATGACTCACGTTTCTGAATGATTTGCTCCCCTCGTCTGTCCAAGCGGCAGGGAATTTCTTGTTGGGGACAACCGCACAATTTAACTACGATCCTAAAAAGGCTTGCGCACCACGCTGCAAATATGTTCTCGCTTGTCGCTCAGGTATGCTTATCTCGCCTGAGAAGTCTAATTACCACACTGGACGTAAAGAAAAACTGGCGCACGCTATCACCATTCACACTCACGCGGAGAGCTGTTAACATACAGTACATCACTCAAGAGGAATGTAACGGCTTCTGCCTATCCCTGCAGAAGACCAAGGCTACAACCGCCACACAACTCTTTAGATGTGCTGAAAGAATATAGAATGGCATTAACGTACCTGACTGGCTGAAACGTCGCCAACCGCTGCTTTCAGTCTGTTACTCCTTGGCAGGGATACTGGAGTTTGAACTAAGTCACTCTCTCTGTCTCCCTCTCTCTCTCTCTCTCTCTCTCTCTCTCTCTCTCTCTTTCTCTCTCTCTGTCTCCCTTTCTCTCTCGTAAGAGCGTGAGAGACCCCCCTCCCCCTACATCACTCTATCGGGTCACAAAAAACTCTTAATAAGCAGAGACCCCCACGGATGTGGAGCTCCGCTGGTGAGAATTCTCTATCTAGAGCACACAAGATACACACACATGTGCGCGCACACACATATTCGGGGGGGGGGGCAGCGAGAGAGAGAGAGAGAGCGGATCTCTGGCTCCTCTCATACAGGGTAGCCTAAAGTCCACCTCGTCCTCACTGGTGGCCGTGTGGGTAAGGTTTAGGTCATCAATTTGCTTTAAAACAGACGCAAGATGTAAAGTGCCAGAACAGTGGAGAGAGAGGGTCTCTTGGACGGGTGGGTTCGAATCCATCTACTGTCACTCCTGTCAAAAATGTTTGTTGAAGAACTATTGAAGCCCTGTGTCCTTCTATAATTGAGAGAAGATGAAGAAACTGTGTAGGGAATTTGTAGTTTATAAATCATTTGCATCTTAACCTAAGATAGAAATGACAGGACATAAATTCCTTTCTTGAAATTGACAGCTGACAGTTTAGATTGATGCCAGCTGACATTATGGCCTAAATAGAAACATGGTGAAAATAATTGACACACCCGACACCACCACCTTTCTATGATAACAGAGGGCGTCCAATTTCATCACAAGACACCTCCGTGATTGAAATGCTACCTGGGTGCAGAGTGATGGGTCATTATTGAGTACAGGAATTCCTCCATGACTGTCGCCTTTCTACTGACAGAAGGGGGGAACTTGTGACGTATAAAATCATAACCTAGTGTGGTGGTGGGCGGGTCGGGGGAGTTGGGGTGGGGGGTGGCTCCAAGGGTTTTAGGTGGGCGAGACAACCTGGCGACGAGGACATGCTTTTCTGACAAGAGCCCCACGGAATGTGAGAGATGGAGGGAGAGAGAGAGATGAGGGGAAGAGAGTGACAGAGAGAGAGAGAGAGAGAGAGAGAGATGGTGCGGGGGAAGGAAAGGGGATGCCGGGAGTGAGACGGAGGACAAAACAATGGTGGAAAAAAACATGATGGTCCTTGACAGTTAGACATCTGCGAGCGGAAAATGAGAAAAAGTGTCATGCTCTCCATCTCTCTTCCCCATCCCTTCCCCCTCACATAGTCACTCACACTCTGTCAGATAGAGAGAGAGAGAGATTAGGCACGGGTGCCAAAAGACGTTATGTTAATGATCCAGCATCGCTGCGTTTTAAGTAGTCCTCTCGTCTCAGGGATTTGATGGTTTAGTGGCGCGCACGGCTTCCACAGATCAGGGCGCGAATTCAAAGCCTGTGACGAGTCTTTGACCTTGGGATCGCCAGAACTGAGAGCCTAACAGAATCACACAGTGATGGTATGCGAGAGAGAGAGAGAGAGAGAGAGAGAGAGAGAGAGAGTGAGAGAGAGAGAGAGAAGTAGCCATCAACAGCGTAAGCTCAATTCAACTCATTGACAGCTTTGTATTAATGTCTGCTCTAGGAACTGCCATAAAATATACATTTTATCATTGATGGTAGCCTACATATACATGTGATTTAGCGCTACACTTGACTAGGCTACTTAATGAAGCTAAATATTTTGAAATATTTTGAAACGGAGTGCCATCAACAATTCAGTTCTACTCCGTGGTCTCAACGTTCGGCCACTAAAGCGCAGTCTACACTGCGACCCTGCGGTAGAAAGCTGGTAGCGCACAAATAGCAATCCAAAATGTGATGTTGGTTTTTGACTTTTCAATCGACTGTCAATGATTGTCCTTTACAGTTTTTTACGACTGCTTACAGGTTTGCTTACACACAAGTATCCCACAGTTAACGAAACCTTACACTCAAGGAGCAAAATATCAGCCCAGATTTGCACAATAAGCACATCATCAGAATCACACTTTTTTGCAAAACAGTACACATCTTGATTTACAAAACTGAAAACACTTACAGAGAAAACTAAACACCAATCAGTCTGAGGCTTAGCACTACAAATAGACTTTAGGTAAGTTATTGTGCAGATAACATTGACAGTCGCTCGCTCAGATCCTGTTAGGACATGGTGTTAGACCAAAGCCTCAATACCTAAAGTTCTTGTAGCATACCTTAAAACACTGTGTAACCATAGCTTACAGTAAACATATGTTCTGCTTTGCACATTGTTTGCAATTCTTCAATACACCTATTGCGAAACACTACAGACGATTTCTTACATCAGAAACTTTGTTTAAAAGTGAATTCTATCATTGGAAAAAAACTTATTCAAAATGCAAGCACATCTGGTAATAGGTAAAACCCACACACATACCTGAAAACACTTACAGTGAAAACTGAACACCAATCAGTCTGAAGCTTAGCACTACAAATAGACTTCAGGTAAGTTATTGTGTACCTGTTCAAGTTTGTACTTTTAATTTGACAGAATCACAGAATTATTCTCACTGGGCAAATAGTATATGACCAGCAACCACATACCTGCATGCCTCTTTTGCAAGCAATGGAAGGGGCATGCAGAGACAGAGTCAGTTCAAGGGTGGGTATGGCACACAAGGTTTTCAATAGTAATTTCTCCAGTAATTGTTTTTTTACTTTTTACTTTTGTTTAATTGCTAGATTTTTGATTTGTTTAGAGTACATTCACTTACAGTATCACATTGATAAGTGTGATTCTATTTTTCTTTATTTCTGTAAGAATATTTCTTTTGTTGCAAAAAGAGTCTAAGAAAATGGCAATAGAAATAGAAACACAAAGACTGCAGTGTTTTATATAAAGTGCATCAGTGTGTTGCTATTGAGTTGAAAGAGTAATTCAAATGGTGCACGTGTGCATGGTTTTGTTGCAATAATTACATTTTTAGAAAGGATTATTCAGTTTTGATTGCAGTGTTTCATTTGGCATAGATGTGAGTTGTTTATCTCTAAGTGGGTCATTCCACGTCAATTCAACCAGGGCCCACGCAGTTAGGTCTCAAAAAATTCTGAAAAAATTACCAGGTGTACCTATGTTACCCAGGAGACACACTGTAAAATTACTCTTATGTAAGATCAATACTTTCCAAGATACAGCCAGTTTTACAGGGGGAGGGGGGTGTCGATTTTGTTCGGGCTCTTTTTTTTGTCAAAGTTCACAAGCCCACAGCGCAAGAACTAAACCATGTAGGAGGCTCAAATTTTCCATGCTGGTACATAAATAGGAATAGTATGTAGCAAAATCGTCATGTTTGGTCTGGATAATCCTGCATGGTCATAGCTGTCCCTCAAAGTTCTTTTTCACTTTCCACCCTGAACATGGGCAAAATGCACCATTGAAATCAATATGTTTTGTATAGAGCTACCACAGGTTACTCTATAGAACCACAGGAGGCAGTGTGGTGACTCTATATAAAACATATTGATGTCAATGGGGCATTTTGCCCATGTTCAGGGTGGAAAATAAAAAATAAAGATTTGCATAAGACAAGTCAAATTGGTGTTTTCAGAAAGAAGGGATCATGGAGAATAAGGAAAAACATATTTAAAAAATCTTTGTATATTCCCACAAGGTGTTTGGGTGCTCTGAAAATGATTTTCAGACTTGTGAGGTCTGCTGTTCAGACCCTGAAGGGATTTATTTTCTGTTCATTGCTTTGTGAGAGTGTTTCTACTTATCTCAGTAAGGAAAATAAATCAAGAGCCTATGTTGAGTACAAATATGTCTTCTGAAGGCTTAAACAGAGCCCAGCCAAAAACTCCAATAAAATTTGTATCAACTTTGAGGGACAGCTATGACCATGCAGGGTTATCCAGACCAAACGTGATGATTTTTGCTACATACTATTCCTATTTATGTACCAGCATGCAAAATTTGAGCCTCCTACATGGTTTAGTTCTTGCGCTGTGGGCTTGTTAACTTTGACAAAAAAAAGAGCCCGAACAAAATCGACACCCCCCTCCCCCTGTAAAACTGGCTGTATCTTGGAAAGTATTGATCTTACATAAGAGTAATTTTACAGTGTGTCTCCTGGGTAACATAGGTACACCTGGTAATTTTTTCAGAATTTTTTGAGACCTAAGTGCGTGGGCCCTGGTTGATCTGACGTGGAATGACCCAAGTGCTATATGTTATTTGGCTGTGTGTGGAGTTTTGACATAATGAACCAAATTATGTAACTGTAAACTCAATCAGTCCTAAACACTGGGGAGCTGGTGAGCCCTTGTCAACAACATAAATTGAAGGCAATGTATAGGTAGGCACTTTTGCAAAAAGTTTTTCATGAAATTGAAAACTGAGTCAAAGGCTGATAATTAGTAATATATATATATATATATATATATATATATTATTGGCTATTTTTGCAAAACTCTACACACAAATAAGAAAACCTTTCACCAAATCAGCAAAACATTGTAGTTCTCTTGCAAAGGCTAATAAACCTTGCTTAACTCTAGAAACCTTCGTGAAAGTAGTATTTTCGGATCAAACAGTTAACACAAGCCATCACATTAATAAGTACACAATGCGCCAACTACACACTGATGGTATGAATAAAAAACACATCTGGCTTTTGCTTTCTCTCTGCACAAGGTAGGCTATGTCACTTTGAGGTCATACTTTGTCATAGTTCTGTAAACATACAGGGATCCAAACATCAAGCAGGCTATTGGTGTTTATTTACACACATCAAAACAAACACAAGTGATTTTTCCAAGTCAAAACACAAAATAGCAATTTCACTGAGAAAAAAAAAAAGTTGACATTGTGTCGTCTCTCTGGGTCCAGCCAATGCCGTATCCAGGCCTGACATGATGACTGGTCAATATCCCCACATGCCTCCTCCTTTGCCTGTAAAAGGGCTGTGCGTTGATGGGGATGCAGTCATAAACCTTCCAGCGCCAGGCAAAGAATAACTCTTCAATTGGATTCAAGAATGGAGAGTATGGGGGGAGGTTGAGTGCAGTGAAGAGTGGGTGTTCTGTAAACCAGTTGCGGACCAAAGCAGCCCTATGGAAACTAACATTGTCCCATATGATGACGTATCTGGTCTGCTCTGGTCTCTGAATGAGCATGTCATGTAAGTGGGAAGGTAATAATGTGTGCAGTGTTATATGGGCCTAGGGTTGCATGATGGTGAACAACACCATTTTGACTTATAGCTGCACACATAGTTATCTTACCACCACGTTGTCCTGGGACATTGATTATGGCACGGTGTCCAATAATGTTCCTGTCACGTCTCCTTGTTTTAGTGAGGTTAAAACGTGCCTCATCCACAAAAAGCAGCTGATGACCCATGGCATCTGCCTCTACTTCCATCACTCTCTAGACAAGACAAAACAAATGCAGCACAGCCATGCACAGCACTACAGTATGCACTTCCAGATTCAGTACCAATGATACTA
>NW_027468859.1:10791612-10801612 GCF_046254945.1 Alosa pseudoharengus
TAAGGGTCAGTCACAAAGCAAGGAAAATAATCCTTGGCTATATTTCATTAATTTCTATTTTAACTAATACATTAGTTTATGATTATTTATATGTGTGTATAAAATTACCCTACTCCATGATGTCAGATCAGATATCATTCTTTTCTTGATATTTATTGTATTGTACATTCATTACATTGCCTTGGCAATATTGTAATATTGCAATATTGAAACTGTCATATCAGTTAACCTGAATTTGAATTTGAGAGCGAGAGAGAGAGAGAAATTATCGCTGCATACAAAACCAATATATTTTGTCTTGATAAGAAGCTAAATTGATTAGTCCATTCCAGTCATTCAATTAATTCTGCTCGGCACTTATTGTAGGCAGGCATACCACATACAGTATGGTAAGCAGTTTATGCTGTTTATGTAACAAAGGGAAACTTCAAGAACATAAAACCTTACATAAATTTGACATATGAGTGGAAATCCTGAGAAGAATGTGGCTAATACTCTACACTGATGTAATTTTATGTTACACAGTATTAGATATTTTCTAAATCAATAATGCAACTCATAACTCATAACTAACTGCAATACAAGGTCACAATAAACTGTCAAAGATTTATAAAACAATTTTAAACCCAGACCTACCAGCATTAATCTGTATTAATGCTGCATATGTATACACCCTGCATAGGCATACTGTGTGTCTCACAATAAAGAATAAAATAAAATCTTCCCTGCTGTGTTTTCTAATGGTAATTATTTGATTAACTGTTCTTTTATCTAAACCATTTCGCATCATCGTTGGTACTTTACATTGGTAAATCACTAGATAAGTTATCAAATTGTATTGTGTCTGTCTTTCATTTCGATGTCATGCCTGTTACTGCGCCTTTAAGGGACGCCAAAAAAACGACGCAACAACGTTTGTACGTAATGATGACGATATCTACTAGCGTCTCAGTGCAAAGAGCGGTGGGTAGCACATCAGGATGAAAGATATTTGAAAACAACAGGATAAAGTAAGCACTAACAAGGAGTAAATGTGCAACATTTTAAAAGTAACCACCCGAATTTCTAAGTGGACGAAACTGAAGCTTATGTGACCAACCTCACTTCAGGAAACGACGTGGGAAGTGGCATTCGTAGTAAAGGTCAGCATCTCAAGTTTGTTTTCGTTTGGGACGGCTCAAGGTAGAGTTGAAATGTAGTGCTCGGCCACCTATAAAGGCCATGTAGCACAGGTAAGATTGGGGTTGTCCTTCGTCTCATTGATTATTTGTGCTCTTATGTAAAGTGAAGGTGTTCCTAAATAGCGCAACGTCATGCAACAGGTAACTCACTTTGCTTTTACCAAGCGAAGGGCGTTCTATGGGGCAGTTTCTCTGACAATTTTTGGATTTAAGTTGCCCTTATGAGCTGTATTTATGTAAGATTACACTAGTTGCAAAACATTACACGGCTGACATTAAATCATGAACTATTTCCGAGTTCGCCCAGGCTTGATCAAGTGTGTGTCAGCGGTGTGTCTGATCACAACCAACCAGGTGGACAGGGTGAGAGTGCTCAGCATGTGGGTGCCAGATAAGATAAAATGATGTGGAGAGAACCATGAATTAAGCCTTATTCATTTATTCAAAGTTTTTTAAAGCTATGGATGGGCCAGGGCACACCGGCTAATGAGCTATCTGGACTGAAGCAGATGCACTTTAAAACTGTTTTGATTAACTTAATTTCAAATGGGCTTACACCACTTATTTACGCACTTTGCACCTGTGTGTTTATGTGTTTAAGTGTTTATGTCTTAAGCATCCCCTCACCATGTCAACGATGGATCTCCATCCCCACTGCTCCACATGCGTGAACCTCCACTGCCCGGAGCCAGCTCACCCGGGCGCTTCCTGTCAACTCACTTCCTGCCCGCTGGCATGCGGGGCGGCGTTCCACAGCTGCAAGGCGTCCGAGCACCGTCTCCTATGCCCGCTGGAGCCCGTGGCATGCCCGAGCCGGGCTTACGGGTGCCCGCTCACCATGCCCCGTGCCCGCGTAGCACAGCACCTCTCCGTCTGTCCAGCCAGTGTGGTGCGGTGCAGACACACACATTTTCCCAACATGCAACACACCGCAGGTGCACACACACTCGTGCTCGCCGCAAGCACGCCCGACGAACACTCTGCAGACACATACACTGCCAGTGTTCACTGCACCGATGCAAACACCTCGAATACAAATGTCCCCCTCACACACTCTAACTTCACACAGGCGTCAAGCACTCAGACACAAAATGTAAACTTGTGTAAAATTACGTCAGGGATTAATTTCAAGGATATTCCAGAAGACCCAATTCACAAGAGGAACAAAAGCCTCCCTAATGGAGAATATGTTCTCTGCAACAGCGTCACCAATGGTGTAAGTAAGGACCTGGACCAGAGCGTCACTGAAGCTGCTTCAACCAGAAAACCAATCACAACAGCGGCTGCAAAGACGGACAACCACCTTGACCAATCAGACAGAGCTGAGACCAACAAAGGCGGGAGTGAGGGCCACTGTGGAGGCACATCTGCTGATGCCACGCCTGCCAGTGCATCAGGGGAAGAGGAGTGCCCTATGAGTGGACCCCTGAGCGATCTGGACGCCTTCCCTCCGTGTTATGACCGCGAGGCCAGGCTGCTGCTGCTGCAGCGCTTTCTCCCTCCAGAGCTCAGCGCCCGATTGGCTGACACGCCCGCCAATCATGGTGGCGAACCAGCCCAGGAGGAGGACCAACCAATGGAAGAGTGCTCCACCACAGCCGACCACCCAGGATTTGTCAAACCCGGGACCGTCACCACAACAACTGAAAACATGGAGGGATCACCAGGAGAGGCACACTGGACGCAAGAACCCCTCAACGCTACACCGACCACCACCACCACCCCCACAGCTGAGATGCCATCCCAAACGGCACTCATCCTAGGCACTCAGACGGGCACCTCAGTGTCTCCAGGCCCATGCCAACACCCTGGCGAGCCCCCTGGCATGTGTGGTCACCTGTTCCGCCGTGACGAGTTCCTCTGGCACAGCCGCAACGTCCATGCTGACCTGGACCTCCTGGAGCGCGCCTGCCCACTGTCCACCTACGGCTGCCCCGCCACCCAGCGCCAGCTCTGCGCCTCCACCGGGGGCGGACGCACCCGTGCCCACCTAGTCTACGATGCCCGCCTGGGTGCCTACGGGCTGCGTCCCATCATCAGCCCACCAGGCCCCGCCGCGGTGACCCCTGACCCCCTGGGCCACGATCGCCTCAGCACGCTCCCGCTGGAGCTCTTGCGCCACCTGCTGGGCTACCTGGATGGATTCAGCCTCAACCAGCTGGCACTGGCCTCGGGCCGAATGAGGGAGGTGTGTGCCAGCCTGCTGCGAGCCCGTGGCATAGTGCTGCTGCGCTGGGCACAGTGCCCTCACGACGACACTGACCATGCTGGCGATCGGAGATGGAGGGTTCAGGAAAAGGTGAGATTGGTGGATGAGTGGAGTCCGTGTAACACCCTTAAACGTTACGTCTTCCCACAAAAGTAATGAGCCACAAACAAATACTAAAAATCTGCACTTTTTTAACATAATTACAATCACAATCGTAATAACTGTTGCCTACTGCAAACATAGCTAATTTCCCTCAACTGTAAGAATTACTTTTGTTTGCGGGTTATTATGTTTGTGGGAAGGTATAAAAAGTGTAAAAAACTGTAATGAACCACTGATTTAGTGAATTATTATGTTTTTATGACTATGTAATCCCTTTCCTTTTTGGATTAGAGGCCGAGCAGCAAAGCTTTGTTGGCTCCCCATTGTGTTTCTACGCTCACTTATTATTCAACACCTTTACTAGAGACCCACAGAAAGAATAATACAGAGAGAAAGAAACACAATGGGAGTCTATGCAGCTTCGCTGCTTGGAGGCTAGTAAAGGTGATGAATAATAGGTGAAGGTAGAAAACACAATGAGGGGGTACAAAGCTTTGCAGCTTGGCTCATAATTTAAAAGGAAAGGGATTGTTATCATGGAATTTTTTTTAAATTATTTTTTGACAGGCTTACTTTTTGACAGACATACAACTGATAACATTGAACTAAATCAACAATTTATTACATTTGGGATGTAATGTAACCTTCCAATATGTGTAATAACTTCAAGCAAATGTAATAATTCAACTTGATAATTATTGTGGGAAGTTAATGTAATAACTTATTATGTTTGTGGTCAGAACCAGTTTGTAGGACATTATTACATTTGTGGGATTATTGTGTTTCACAAATGAAGATTATTATGTTTGTGGTTTAATACATCTAATCTATATACTGAAAATTGGGTCTGAAATAGAAAAAAAATAAATAAAAATGCAGTTAATTTCACATAGGTAATTGCATAGTTTAAATTGCTCATGTATTTTATTGAAGACATAAGCATCAGGTTGAGAAGTTGCAATACTTGTGTGTGTGTGTGTGTGTGTGTGTGTGTGTGTGTGTGTGTGTGTGTGTGTGTATGCATGCCTGTGTGTGCGTGTGTGTGTGTGCGTGTGTGTGTGTGTGTGTGTGTGTGTGTATGCCTGTGTGTGCACGTGTGTGTGCGTGTGCCGTGTGTGTCTCCCCACCAACAGGTGTGGCGTTTCAGCATGGCCTTCAGCTGTGTGGAATCCTGGGATTTGGTGGAGGCCCCCAGCTTGTCCAACCACCTGCAGTGCTGCCCGTGGAACCAGGTGGAGCGCCCTCTAGAGGCCAGAGCCCTCCCCTGCATGAGCAGCACGGCAGAGCTGGAGCGGCGGAAGCCCATCAGAGCCCACTCCCCCGCCGGGAGGAACGCATCAGCGCTCTTTCATTCCCTCACTGCTGTGGAGAGCCCTGACTGTGGCTGTAGATAAGAAGGAGAGAAGTATAGTGTGTGCGTGTGCGTGTGCGTGTGCGTGTGTGTGTGTGTACACACTTTACTTAATCAAGAAGGGAAGAGAGCCTTAATCATGTATGGCTTAGTGGAGTGTGAGGTTTACATAGGTGTGCTCTGATTCAGGAGTTTGTGTGTGTGTGTGTGTGTGTATTTGCATAAGTGCTACATGTCAACTCTCAGGATGGGCCAGCCTGCTACTTCACCACAGCTGCACATTTCTTTTCCTTCTCTCTTTCTGTTTTTGTAAAAGAGCACATAACATAGTCCTAAGAAGTGTGTGTGTGTCTGTGTGTGTTTGTGTGTGTCTGTGTGTGTGCGCATGGCATGCGCATAACTGCTACATATCAACTCAGGATGGGCCAGTCTGCTACATCATTATTGTACTCTCTTTCTCTCTTCTAAAATGCATGCACACAAACACATGCTTTTGGTACCATCTTAGAAAGGTTGCTTTTGTTGTTGAGTGCATTAACATAGAGGACACCCAAAGAAGTGTGTGTGTGTGTGTGTGTGTGTGTGTGTGTGTGTGTGTGGAAGCACTTTAACTAGCCCTTGCTGCATTCATTCTACTGGATCTGGAGCTGAACAAAAGTGTCTTAATAACGATGGCGTTCTGGGATGGGCTCAGCTTTGATACTGCAGACTGATACTGCATGGATGACAAACATGATGTCACATGAGAAGGAGTCAGTGGACAGCTTTTGTCCTGTTGAATAATTCAACTTGAGACGTGGAGGGAACACAGAAGTTAGTGACATGCCGTGCATGATGTGATACTCAGTGTTGTCCTATTATTTAAAAAAAAAAAAGACATTCCCTCCTTGTCAGTGATTATATTGATATAAAACATGGGGTCCATAGGGTTGTACTACAGAACAAGGTAACTGGCTAACCCAGGTCCACTTATTAACCTTGCTTGGTATTATAGCCTTCATCAAGGACAAATAAATCTTTTGGGTGAATGCGGTATGTAATGTTTACCAACAGAACTTGCACCTGTTGACTTTTCAAAGGGCTAAAATGTGAGTTGTTAAAAAAAAAGCTTAAACTCATAACATGGTTGTGGAATTGTAGTTCCTGTGATGCACTCTGATAACTATTCTGATACAATGTAGCAGGTGTTGTATAAGCATGATGCTTCCCTCTGCTGGACAGTTTTGAAATTACATGAGAAGTATTCAAAGCAACATATGCCATTCGCACTTGCATATTCCTGGAAGTAGCATTATGTACTAGAGATCACATATCCCAGAGTACATGGACATGAAAGAAAATAAACACATAACACTGCCCTGTGTCGTATTTGTTGTGACGGTGCATCTATTTGTTGATAGCTTTATATTACTAAGTTACAGTTAGGCTAAATTAATGTTAATGAATAACACTTTTCATTGTTTGGAGAAAGACAGACTGACAGACTCAAGGAGCATTCTAAATCATTCACAGTTTATCCACATACTAAATAGACCTGTTACAATTTGAACAGTGGTACTCACACAGAAAAACAGTGAAGCTGTGGGTTACCCATGGTCTCTTCAGGTAAAAGAGTGTGTCACTTAGTGTTAATAGTTTTAAACTATTATTATGGTGCCCATAGCCTTCATCAGTAGTTTTGATAACAGCATGCAATTTAATGTTAATCTGTGTAGAAAAACATAAGGCCCATACAATGGGGAAATGTAATCAAAGAGGGTTAATTTGTTCAACAGTCCGCAAATAGAGATGAATGATAACACCAACAGAATATTTCATTCCATGAATGTATTTCAAAATTACGAAAAGGTGCAACATGTTTTTTTTTTATATCTTTCTGATATTAAACACTTTTAGGTGAGCATGGGGTATCATTAAAGCAAATTGGTATAGACTAAAGTAAAAATGAGTGGGTTGGGTTGTAAATAAAACATCAACAGAGCATGCCGACAGATAACTGGGGGTTCTGGGCAAGGCCCAAATTCAGCAGACACTGGCAATTATTGCGCACAAACACAGCCCAAGCGCTGAGGACTAACAATTCTGTAGGCCTATAGGCTACAGACATAGCAATGCCACTAACATGTTCCTTATGTTTTGGATTAATTACATGTTCAATAACCTATGAGTGACTTGTCCAAGACTGAATGTCAAACTTTAGGGTCTTGCAATAAAATTATGCCCTCGGTTGTAAACAGCCCTCCGCGCCGTCGGATGGTAGTGTACACACTTGACCGCTGTCTCTGTACGTGCTAGAATGTTGATGGTGAGTGTAACGCTGTAAACATCCGTTGCGTATGTGCCAATCGGAACCTTGTTGTTTCTTTTATTTCTGTTCCTTACCCATTTGTCATTTAACAGATAAAAGTAGAAATATATATTTTTTAAATCATCCCCGTAGAACATACGCTGCTATCTAATTGGGTAACACAGTACAGTAGCCAGACCAGAGAAAAAAAAAACCTAGGCTACCGTAGCAGTGTAAAATCTCAGACAGCAAATGTCAGAGGTGAACTTATGCACTCTACGAATGTCAGCAAGCCTATGTAGACCACCCTAAAGTTGGGAATATGATCGGCCGTGTTGGACACAGAGAGCACAACTAAATTGTCGCTGCGTTTTGTGCACAAATATTTTACCGCATTGCATAACAGTTTGGACCACAAGCAGACCAAACACCAGCGCGACGATGTTGTTTCGATTCGGCGTTATTTTAACTCCCGAGCGTACCGACATTGAAGTGTTGATGGTGGGTTCGCGAGAGGAGATGGGACACTGGGACCCCAGCAAAGCCGTGATAATGACGCCCGCGCGCATAGTGCTCTCCACGCGCGAGCCTTTCCTTTGGGTCTGTGAGGTGCAGCTCAAACAGCCGTTCTTAGAGAACTTCTGGTACAAGTTTGTCAAACGGGCCAAAGGCGGAGAACTCATCTGGGAAGGTATCAAGTGTATGTCTCCTTCCGCTGCACCCCAGCACACTACCACTGACTTTAACACATACCAACCCGCACTACACCACTCCGCTGCATAATGGTAGGCTAAATTACCTCTGCTGCACTCCAACACTAGGCACTGACCAATTAACCCCACACCACTCTCCTTCTCCCCTCTGTAAACACATTTGACTCGCTAATTGTCAACAAAATGCAACAAGAATTGTAGGCTATAGCCTAATTTTATCCTATGTTCAGAATTCTGTTTTCAGAAATTAAAAATGTATGCAAATGTGCTAGTTTTAGAGAATATAATGCATTAACAATGCATTTCCGATACAATATATACGATTTTCCAATACGAAATATTGTGTGTGGTTTGATGTGCGTGTGTGCGTGGGCGCGCGCGTGCTGATTGCTGAGGCCCAGGTAAGATGCTGGACAGCATTCCTTATCACAAATAACAGACAACAACATAGAGTCATTGAGTTAAATATTCATGAATGGCAAATTGATTGCTTTCATACCATACTTTTCTAGCCTACTCATCCAAGCACTCAAAGCACTTCACAAATTCTCGCACACATTTCACCACATTCACACTCCGATGGTGGAGGCTGCCATGCAAGAAGAGTTAAGAAATATGACAAATAGAGAATATGGCAAGAGTTAGAAAATATGATTGCATGCATACAATGTCACTAAAGGGGTAGCATAAAATAGAAAGCCCCCACCCTCCCCTTCCTCAAACACTCACCCTTTCCTTCTGTCATAGCCTACACTCATTTGACACTCCATATTCACTCAACAAACTCTTGAGGGTGTTCTCTTTACTAAATGTTGGTCAAGTCACAGTCAGGGCTAACATCTTTCCGCAGGGCTGGTCTAAGTAGGTCTGAGCAGTTCAGAGAGGAGCTTCTGAAACTTTTCAAATAATTAGCTGGGATTGAAGGATCCTTCCAGCTCTGTGAAGAAGGTAAAAACAGCCATCAGAAAGCCATCTACAGACCAATTGGTAGTGATAACAACTTGTTAACATGCCATCAGTTCGTTTGGCGATAGTGTTGGCAATGTTGTGCTGTGAAGGTTTTTCTTATTTTCTGTGGGCTGTTTCAGCCTAGACCATATAAAAGCATAATTCATGCCCTTAATGGACAGTGGCAATACATGTGCCTGTCTGTTCCTAACCTGACCTGGCATATATGATCAAAATTTATTTGAAGCCACTAAAACTAATTGGCTATGAAATCATACATTTAAAAGCGACAAATTCATGTAGCTTTAAGTCAGCCTGGGAGAGACACCATTTCAGGGTGACCCTTCCCAGTATGTTGGCATGTTGACCTGCTGGTCTTGATTGATGATTCACCCTACATAACTGGCTTTCCTTTGCAATGTAAGAGCAGTAACCTAGAAAAGTCACCCAGTTGGTGATAGTATCTTGCAGACCACTAGATGGCAGAAGAGATCTATTACCAAAATGTGTGTTCAATCATTCAACCACATTCCACTCGTTTGGGAACATTCACTCCAACTGTACTTCCTGTAGAGTTGCTATTTGTTCTCAAGGTTTCTGTCATTATGGGTAGCCTGAATGCGTTGATACATTTTCTCAATATAATAGAAAAGACAAAGCAGTCTACACAATGCCTTTACAATTGAGGAAGAAAGTTGCAGTGTTTGCGGAAGCATGTTGCGTGGCCTACGCCTAAATATTTGCCATTTTGCACTTAAAGACACTAAAAGAAGAGAGAGATGTACACACTCTCAAACTCACACACACACACACACACAGATGCTTTTGTCAACTTCTCTTGACTTCAGTTTCATCCTCCTTCCATTCAAACAGCTGAATTCCACAATATTCGTCACCCAAACATTTTCATTGTTCTTTGTTTCAAAACAGAGAGAGAGAGAGAGAGAGAATGGATGACTATGACAACAGTCTGTGACATATGCTGACGGAATGTTTTTTTTCTACTTTATAACTGTTGCAAGTCACTCAGGAAACGTACAACAATGCATTGGACATTTGTCACGTCTTTCCGAGATGGAAGGCATAAAAATACATTCTCAGTTAGTTTCCATGGAGAGAGGTAGTGTCAGAGAGTGACTGGCATATACAGAGGTCATTCAAGGTCACTATTGTATGGACGGTCTATGGGTGTATATCAGGAGTAACACT
>NW_027468859.1:10811612-10831612 GCF_046254945.1 Alosa pseudoharengus
TGTGTGTGTGTGTGTGTGTGTGTGCATGTATGTTAGTGAGCTTGAAAAGCTGGTTGTCTAATTAGTGGTTAGACCTTACAAGATCCTTTGAAGGACCTTTCTCTTTCTCTGACCTCCCCAGTGCGTGCGTGCATGCATGGGTGTGTGTGTGTATGTGTGTGTGTCCTTGCCTGACCTTGCACTGTGCTTCATGTATAGTTGATGTTTCACATTTTATACAAATTAAGCCATTTGACAGCTGATTGCCAGATCATTAATATTTCACTCTCCTCTTCTGAATGAACAATTTTTTTTTTTAAATGAAGGTCGTGTGTGTGTGTGTGTGTGTGTGTGTGTGTGTGTGTGTGTGTGTGTGTGTGTGTGTGTGTGTGTGTGTGTGTGTGTGTGTGTGTGTGTGTGTAGAAAGTGCAAGGACAATCCCATCTATAAATGCAGGGAAGCTACAGTGCCAACAATGGTTACCTTCAGGCTTTAGTTTGGAAAGAGTGTGTGCGTGTGTGCGTGTGTGTGTGGGTGTGGACGTGTGTGTGAGCGTGTGGACTTGTTTTGTGTGATCAGGATGTTTCCAACCTTTTAACTGGACAAGAGTTTAATTCATTTCTACCTACTGTGCGTATGCACACACACACACACACACACACACACCCACACACACACACACCATAAACTTTGTGTGTGTGTGTGTGTGTGTGTGTGCGCGTTTTTTCCATCACATCATTTTTTTTCCCCTCTGAAAGCCTTTTCCAAAATAAAAGCTCCAGAGTTAACTACAATACGCTTTGGAAATCAGGGCGAAGTTGGTCCGCTGACCTGATTGCTGGCAGTGATAGTGTCAGCTATTTAATGAGCTTTCTGCCACCCTGTGTGGGTGTGGGCACCCCATGGGGAGAGGAGAGTCAGCCCACTGCCTCTTCATGCCAAACTCAGACTCGGGTTTTTAGAAAGTGATTTTCAGATTGATTGCCCTTTTCATCACCAGCGAGTGAGGACTGACATCCCCCCGTGGGCAGGTTTCAGATCAGTTTGGCAGCTCATTAGTTTGTGATTGTGGTGCCAGTAATCTGCTTCGTCACCATCATCATCATCATCATCATCATCTTCACCATCTTCACCACCTTTAGCAATATCTTCTTCATCATCCATCATCATCTTCGTCTACATCAGCTTCATCATCATCATCATCATCATCATCAGTGGCAGTGAGCAGTGTGTTTATTCACCATCGATTTAATTACAGCCTGTGGGTACAAACATAACTCATTACCGTCAGAGTTTAGGCAGGGCAGAGGAGAGACTGAGAATATAAATATATATACACACACACACACACACACACACACACACACACACACATGTCTGGACACAGTTCAATGACACACACAGAAACAAACAAAGAAAGCATAGCATGTACAATCTCTTAGAATTTTTTAAAATATTTTTTTTTCTCTTACATGTCAATTCCTTTTGTTAGTGTTGGTGTGGAGAAAGGAACAGGTGACAGAAAGGGAGAGAACAAGATAAAAGAACAGGGAGAGAGAGAAAAAGAGACCAAGAGAGAGAGAGAGAGCAAGAGACAGACAGACAGAAGGTCTGAGAAAGAGTGAGATTGCGAGAGGAATGCAGGGGGAAACAGTCAGAGAGAGAGAGAGAGAGAGAGAGAGAGAGAGAGAGAGAGAGAGAGAGAGAGAGAGAGAGAAAGTGAAAGTAAGCCAGAGGAGAGCAGAGGGCAAGGACAATGTTTTTTTATTTTCCAGAAAACACTTTTTCACTCACAATGGATAGAGGGGATAGAGTAAGCCTCTGCCAACAGCCTGCTCAAAAAATATATAATACAAAACACACACACACACAAACTATTTTCTGCCTCTTTGACACACAACACCACACAATCACCCATAAAATCGCACAAATGCTCACTCATACAAATACACACACACAAACACACACACACTGATACACCTTCACATTCTGCTTTGTATGTACACACACACTCGCACACTCTCTCTCTCTCTCACACACACACACACACACACACACACACACACACACACACACACACACACACACACACACACACACACACACACACACACACACACGTTCGCCCTGTGCTCTCTGTCGCTCCAGAATCATGCCGCGTGTGTGGTTGGGCAGTTGCCCCCGGCGGGTGGAGCATGTGACCATGAAGCTGAAGCGGGAGCTGTGCGTAACCGCGGTGATGAACTTCCAGACTGAGTGGGACGTCATCAACAACTCACATGGCTGTCGCCGTGACAACGCGGAGCCCATGACTCCAGAGACCATGACGCGACTCTACAGCGACTGTGACATGTCTTATGTCTGGATTCCAACGCCCGATATGAGTACTGAAGGTGTGTGCCCTTCACACAGACACACACACACACACACACACACACTTACATACACACACAGATACATGCCCACTGAAAAACACAATCTAAATACCCACACGTGCACAAAAATATAGACATGCATGAATACAGTCCCTCCAATCTCTGCATATCTATACATTTACATGTGGTTGTTTATAAGATGCATATTTATGTGTGTGTGTGTGTGTGTGTGTGTGTGTGTGTGTGTGTGTGTGTGTGTGTGTGTGTGTGTGTGTGTGTGTGCGCGCGTGCATGCGTGCATGTTGTCCCATCTTTCCCCCAGGCCGTGTGCGTATGCTGCCTCAGGCGGTCTTCCTGCTGCAGGGGCTGCTGGGAAACGGGCACACGGTGTACGTGCACTGTAACGCGGGCGTGGGCCGCTCCACGGCGGCCGTGTGCGGGCTGCTGATGTACGTGCTGGGCTGGAGCGTCCGGCGGGCACAGTACCACCTGTGTGCCCGGCGCCCGGCGGTCTACATCGACGAGGAGGCCCTGCTGCGGGCGCAGGGAGACTACTACAGGAAGTTCGGCCGTGCGCAGAGCTCACCGTGCCTAGTGGAGGAGTAACACACACACACACACAGAGACTACTACAGGAAGTTCGGCCGTGCGCAGAGCTCACCATGCCTAGTGGAGGAGTAACATACTCACACACACACACACACACACACACAGAGACTACTACAGGAAGTTCGGCCGTGTGCAGAGCTCACCGTGCCTAGTGGTAGAGTAACATACTCACACACACACACACACACACACACACACACAGAGACTACCACAGGAAGTTCAGCTAAATGCAGAGCTCACCGTGCCTGGTGGAGGAGTGAGGAGTTGGACACACACATACTAACAAACACATACCCCCTCCTCTCTCTCTCTCACTCACACACACACACACACACACACACACACACACACACATACTCACTCACACAAGGCACAGCTCCGGGTGGGTAATAAGGGGAAGGACTTTTCTTGTCATAAGTTTAGGGCTAATCATCTTCAGCTAGCGATCATTGGTTATGCCAAGTCAAATAAAGTTGAACTGATTTGAATTGGACTGAACTGAATTGAATTGAATGGTGTTCAAAACACACACACACAACACACTGAACACACACACACTGAACACACACACACTGAACACACACACACGCACACACACACACACACACACACATTTGGGAACCAAATTCTAGCCCAAAAATGTGAGTCAGTGTGTGTGTGTGTGTGTGTCAGTATGAGTGTGAGTGAAAGAAAGCGGGAGAGATATGTATGTATCGGCCTGTCTGTGTGTGTGTGTGTGTGTGTGTGTGTGTGTGTGTGTGTGTGTGTGTGTGTGTGTGTGTGTGTGTGTGTGTGTGTGTGCATCTGCATCTGTCTGTGTGTGATGCACACGTGTGTAGGGGGATTGTGTCCTGGGGTCCGTTGCACAAAAGCAGAATTAAGACATCCGGGATAAGTTACTGAGTTGCGCTCAATGAATCCAAAACACGATCGTATAGGCTTAATTGGTTGCACAAAGAGCAAGCCAGGATGAGCAGACACGGATTCATCAAGCCAGGTGAAACCTATCCTGAATAAGTGCGCGCTCACGGCTCCCTCAAATAGACCCCGCCACCGATCACAGATTCACTGATTCACCATGGCAACTAGAGGGGCTTCGTTGCTTCTTCTACGGTGTGAAGTAGGTAGATAGCCTTCTCACAACAGCAACAAACAGCAACACCTCTGTTAAGGAGAATATTGCAACTAGTTCTGCGACCACCACGCGTGAAATGGTTAGGCACTCCCGTGACGTCACATTGTCGCATATGCAGGTCGGGAATGGCGAGTATGTAAAAGTTATTTAATGATCACAAACGTTTAAATAATGACAGTGGGTCTAGGTATATGTGATAACAATGTGTAGTGGGCAGTGGAAAAATGATTGGTTTCCGTTTGTGGTGACTGCTGACTGAGATAAGGGATGAGATTAAATAGATCCTGGAACTTAGCCTGGTCTGGAGCAGGCTAGCTCCACAGAATAAATCGCCATGGTAACTTATACCATAACATATCCTGCTGCCCCCTATCCTGCTTTTGTGCAACTGGATCACGGATAAATTGAGCCAGGACAACCAAGATATCCCGGCTTAATCCCTTATCCTAGTTTTGTGCAATAGGCCCCTGGAGGAGCGATACACACTTGTGTATTTGTGTGTGTGTGTGTGTTTATGTATCACGTGTGTGCAGGGGGATTGTGTCCTGGAAGAGTGATACACACTTTTGTGTTTGTGTGTGTGTTTGTGTGTGTGTGTGTGTGTGTGTGTGTGTGTGTGTGTATGTGTGTGTGTGTGGTGGTCATGTGTCCTGGAAGAGGGAGTGACCATGAGCATGACTGAGTGATGTAATCTGAGGTAAGACTCAGAGGAGCGTAGTGTTTCTCTCTCTCTCTCTCTCTCTCTCTCTCTCTCTCTGTGTGTGTGTGTGTGTGTGTGTGTGTGTGTGTGTGTGTGTGTGTGTGTGTGTGTGTGTGTGTGTGTGTGTGTGTGTGTGTGTGTGTGTGTGTGTGTGTGTGTGTGTGTGTGTGTGTGTAGTCTGAGGTAAGAGTCTAGAGAGCCACACACTAAATAATGAACACAAGAGAGACAGTGAAGTCAAGTGCTGTTTCCTCCGGGTCACACACAAACACACACACACACACACACACACACACACACACACACACGTGTACACGTACACATTTGAACTTTCTCTCAGAGACATGCACACATGAATACACATTTTAGCTCTCAGAGGAACGATTCCTCTGAAACAAACGTACACAACACACACACACACGCAAAAGTGTGTATCACTCTTCCAGGAAACAATCCCCCCTACACACACATGCGATACACACACACACACACACACACACACACACACACACATTAACACACACATGCACATTTCTCTCACATAAACAGTTTTTCACACACCAATCTACGTTGTCGTCTGCTGTAAACTCAATGTCCTGCATCAAAGTCCAGATACGGCCGAGGGGCAGTGTAGTGATTGAACCCTGCCCAGAGTCCATAGCTGCTGCCGTACATCTCCCCTTTTAATGTCACGATCGAGTCCTGTAATGCTCATGGTGACTGGATTCAGTTTAGCCTTGCCAGTTGTCTTTAAATCGATCTTTAGATTTTGCTTCAAAACAATTCACAGCCCGCAATGTTTACTTTGGCTCTTCTCAATACAGTCCAGTTCTTTTGGACTGAACAGTTCAGTTTCATGTCCAAACACACACACATTGAAACCCAGACACACACACACACACATACTCACACACACCGTCTTTACCCAGACACTTACACAAATTTTATTTGTGCTCTGTGCTGTGTTCCGCCTGAATGAGCGTTTTGCAATCTCAACTCTTTCCCACTTTCTTTCTCGCTTTTTCCATTTCATTCTCTCTCTCTCTCTCCCTTTGATTCTGCTCTGTTCGGATCGGATCCATCACTGCCATGGCAAAGACACCTTCATCCATTCTGACGCTTTGATTGCTACCGTGTCACTTGTGGCGGTGTCCGCCATCGTCGGATTTGAAAACACCCCCCCCCCCCTTCCCTAGTGGGGTTCATAAATTATAGAGGCTCTTTAACGCTCTTTAGCGGCGCTGCACCAGACATCAATGCATCTGTCCGTCAACGGTGAAAAGGGAATAGTGCTCAAAAACCCTGTGCGCCTGACAGATGAATTTTCCGGAATTCTCTGGATGACTGGAGAGAGAAAGAGAGGAGGAGGAGGTGGAGGAGCAGGAGGAAGAGGAGGAGGAGGACATGGGCAAATATGTTTCACTGGAGTTCTAAAACAGAAAAATGGCCTTTGGTAAAATAAGAGAGAGAGGGAGGGAGGGAGAGGGGGAGAGAGCAAAAATGACTACAATGGGAATAAAAGCTTTCCGAAATATAAGAGAGGAGTGAGTGAGTGAGAGTGAGTGAGTGAATTAGCGAGTGAGTGAATTAGTGAGTGAATTAGTGAGTGAGTGAATTAGTGAGTGAGTGAGTGAGTGAATTAGTGAGTGAGTGAATTAGTGAGTGAGTGAGGGAGTGAGTAACACAAGATGGAGATGTGAAGTAGAGTGACACAGAGAATAAGAGCTAAGAGAACAAAGCCATTAAGAAAGAAACAATGTGAGAGGGAAAGAGAGATGAATAAATGAATGGGATGAACAGAGGAAGGACATACTGTAGCTGTTGAGGCAGAAGAGGAGCAGATGAAGTGGGTGCAGACGTGACAAGACGTGACGTACGAGAACTTAAGGACAGGATGCAGTGGGCTGAGTTCAACACAACAAAGGTTTCATTGTCTGTTCATACAGTACTTAGTCTGTGTGTGTGCGTGTGTGTGTGTGTGTGTGTGTGTGTGTGTGTGTGTGTGTGTGTGTGTGTGTGTGTGTGTGTGTGTGTGTGTGTGTGTGTGTGTGTGTGTGTGTGTGTGTGTGTGTGTGTGTGTGGGTTTGTGTGCATGTGCATACAAATGTGTGGGTGTTCTCACACACAACTCTGAACCGACCAAGGTGAAAGGGAAGTCTTGAGGTGCAGTTGGAGGAGTCACCTATCCCACAATCCCCTTCTGGGGGGAATTAATGCTGAGTCACCCCATAACCCCATCTCACAGCCACCACCGTAGGGAGTAATAAACCATAAATATGTTAACTCTTTTTTTCCGGAATAATCTCAATAAGGGTCAGACAACAATGAAGGCAAAAAACGCATCCCTTCCTGTTGAAATGCAAACACACTAAAAGGAGGACTTCAGGGTGATACTATTGTGTGAAGTTTGAAGGCTCCCTCCCTGGAAATATCAAGAGCTTCAGACTGAGGGATAAGCCTGCCTGTTTATTTAAACTACAGGCCCGGATAAATAGGAGCGCTTTGCCTTATTCAAAGAGAAAGGAGGAATGTGAGATAAATATGAGAGAATGAGAAATGGAGTGAGAGAGTGATAGAAAGAGAGAGTGTGTGTGTGTGTGTGTGTGTCTTAATGTGCCCGGCTCAGAGTTAGGATTCTCTCGTCTTTCAGCGTTCTTTTTCCTTTCGCTCGTTTTCTTTATGCACCTACTTCAAAGCATGTCTGGTGTGGACAGATATACAACACAGCAAAGTGTGTTTGTGTGAGTGTGTGAGTATTTGTACCAGTGTGTGTGTGTGTGAGAGAGAGATAGGGGGCAATAGAAATGCACAAATAGAGAAAAGAGACGTTTGTGTGTAGCTGTGTGCTTCTATGATAGAGAGGGAACAGCAATTCAGAAGAGGTGTGTGTGTGTGTGTGTGTGTGTCCTTGATGCTGCAGTATAGACTCCTGAGTGTTTTCCTGTGTTAAGTTATATCCACTTATTGAGGTACCACAAGCAAAACTATCCGCATTCTTGATTGGTCAGCACACAATGGGCCATGATGAAGGAGGAACACATTTAAAAATATAACTGAAGCTGAGGTTGCCATGGGGCTGCATCAGGTACGGCATCCCATAATCTGGCCCAGATTCAGATTCAGATTCAGATTTTATTTGTCACATACATACAATGCAGTGAAATGTTACAGTCGGCTCCATGCCAAGCAAAAACACACAAACTGACACAGAACAACCTATCAAAATCAGCTGTGGGGCAGCCGTGGCCTACTGGTTAGCGCTTTGGACTTGTAACGGGAGGGTTGCCAGTTCGAACCCCGACCAGTAGGCACGGCTGAAGTGCCCTTGAGCAAGGCATCTAACCCCTCACTGCTCCCCGAGCGCCGCTGTTGTTGCAGGCAGCTCACTGCGCCGGGATTAGTGTGTGGTTCACCTCACTGTGTGTTCACTGTGTGCTGAGTATGTTTCACTAATTCACGGATTGGGATAAATGCATTACTCACTATACTTACTATACTTATACTTAAAACAGTAACAGACAAGAAACAATACATTCAAGATGTCAGGGGGTTATTGCAGATAGGGAAGAAGTGGTAGAAGTGGTATACTCTACAGGAAAACAGTGGTATCAATAAAAAGTGCCTAAACGGTGGCATTTAGGTACCGGACAGCTTGGGGGAAGAAACTCTTCCTGAGTCTCTCAGTCCTTACCGCCAATGTACAGTATCTGCTTCCTGAGCGAAGCAGAGAGAACAGACCATAGTCTGGGTGGCTGGGGTCTCTCAGTATTTTGGTGGTCTTGTCCTTGCACCGCTTGGTATAGATGTCCCCTAGGTTAGGGAGTTGCCCCACTATGGTACGTTCCGCTGAACGCACCACTCTCTGCAGAGCCTTGCGGTCCTGCATGGTGGTGTTTCCATACCAAGCAGTGATGCACCCAGTCAGGATGCTCTCAATGGTGCTGGAGTAGAAGCTCTGCAGGACTGTTTTGGATGCTTTGAATTTCCTCAGCCTCCTTAGATGGTACAGTCTCTGCCTGGCCTTCCTTGCCACGGTGTCCAGATGGATAGACCATGTCAGATCTTCGGTGATCTGGACACCGAGGTATTTGAATGTATCCACTAGGGGTGAACGATTTTGGAAAAAAATCTAATTGCGATTTTTCTCACCAATATTGCGATTGCGATGCGATATGCGATTATTTTTAAGCTCTTTATCTTCTGTCTTATTCAACAAAGACAAGCAATATATTATTCTATAGTATGACCAACACAAAATAATAGATAAGTTCAACATAAACTGTTCTTTCCTGGAGCCCAGGCCTATGTTATGATGGCATTAGGTCATTGAATAAGATTGATGATGTTTTATTTAACTATTTTAAATCACATTAGTAGACCTATATTTGTTGAACTTCCAGCCTTGTAAACATTTAATGATTCTGATTCGTTTTTATTTTGTTTCTATTTCATGTAGATATGACCTTCTTTCGTTAGTTAACAGTGGCACTGACACGGCTTCTCATTGTCCTGTGCTCTCCATACACGCGCGCGCGCGCACGCACAGACACACACACACACACACACACACACACACACACACACACACAGACCCGCTCCTCTCCTCTGTAAGCTACTTGCACGTGAATCGGAACAAACTACTGTAGATTGTTGTAGCGCAAATAAATGCGGCCGAATGACCGTTCGGCTCGGTGTTAACTAAAGGTTAGCATCATCAACACCGCAGCGCAATACGGATGCATGCAAATTAACTTGTTCATATCACAACAAAGCCAATCGCGGAGACAAAAATCTTTAAACAGGCAAAGATATCAGCAGTTAGCAGCATGTATGTAGCCTAGAGCCTTAGCTGGTAAGCTAATGTTAGAACAGCTGGGTTTTTGGTGGTTAGCTGTGTCAACTACTTGCGGATAACATTATGCATCAATTCATTACCTGTGAGATGAAATGTTTGTGCCGCCAACCCCCTTGGATATCGCAAATGCCCCCACTGTCACTGTACTCTAGTAAACAAAGTCCCCAGTGCACAGGTGAATGGCTGCTGTGCAGCCTAAACAGTCGTGGAGTTTTAATCGTCAGCTGGACAAGTGAACGAAGTTACCAGCCAGAGTAGCAGCACAGGGGAATTATGAACTAGAACCAGGGACATGGCAGGTTCGGGCAAAAGGTAATGAAGAGGTTTATTTTTAACCAAAGTAGCTCTACTGATCAGACCTTTCTTGACACTGTTAGCTGGTCCTCTTGTTTACGTTTTTTGCTTCTTCAGTGGTCGTGAGAAGAGTAGGAGGCGCAAGCGCAAGTATAAATGCGTTTTGGTGATGTCACATATTACAAATCGCAGCGTTTGCGGTTTGAAAATCGTGTTTCATCATATCGCGATATTATCGCAAATGCAATAAATCGTTCAGCCCTAGTATCCACCCTCTCCACAGGGGTCTCGTTGATGGATAAGGGAGTGTAGTCCCGCGCCTGCTTCCTCCCAAAGTCCACCTGCATCCCTTTCGTCTTGCTGACGTTGAGGTGGAGATTGTTCCTCTGACACCACTGGGTCAGGCACCTCACTTCTTCCAGGCAGGCTGTCTCATCATTGTTGTGGTTTAGGCCTACCACTACGGTGTTGTCAGCAAACCTAATGATGGTATTGGAGTCTGCGGTCACTGCACAATCGTGTGTGTACAGGGAGTACAGCAGAGGGGACAGAACACAACCCTGGGGGGCCCTGTGCTGAGGGTGAGATGTGCTTGGCCGCTTTCACCACCTGAGGTCTCTCTGTCAAAAAGTGCAGGATCCACCTGCAAAGGGTGCCATTCAGCCCCAGGCTCCTGAGCTTTGAGATGAGGGTGGAGGGAAGGATAGTATTGAATGCTGAACTATAGTCAACAAATAATAGTCTCACATAGTTCAACACTTTTCCCTTGCTCTTGTCCAGGTGTGATAGGACAATGTGTAGTATGTGAGCAATGGCATCCTCAGTGGATCTATTGGGCCGGTATGCAAATTGTAGAGGGTCCAGGGTGTTGGGCAGTGAGGAGCAGATGTGGGCCTTGACCAGCTTCTCAAAACACTTCATCACCACAGAGGTGAGTGCAACTGGGCGATAGTCGTTATGACAGGCTGGTCTAGGCTTCTTGGGTATGGGGATGATGGTAGACCTTTTAAAGCATGTGGGGATGATGGACTGTGCCAGGGACAGGTTGAATATAGCCGTGAATATAACACTGGTGCCAATTGGTTGGCACAGACCTTGAGAACCCGCCCTTCTATCTCGTCTGGTCCTGCACCCTCATCTCTCTCTTCCACTCAGGAACCTAAATGATCCGCTCTCTAATTGTCCTGTAAATTATGGACAAAAAAAATCCCTGCATAGATTTAATTAAATTCCATTAGTTCAATTAAATTTGATTTGTGTAGCCCTGTAACATATGAATATTTCTCAAGGCATTCTACAGAGCCCAGCTTGAACTGGATCCCCCAGAGCAGGTACTGAGGCTGAACCCTCCAGGAAAAGCCTCTAAGCTGGGTGTCAGCTCATAAGATGGCAGCCTATCAGCACGGGGCCAGCCGGGGAGAGAGAGAGAGAGAAGGTCGTCCACCCGTCAGGATAAGCATATTAGCATGTTCAATGTCATCCGAGGTAGGGCCTTCAGGAGTGGGCAGGATATTGGCATGCTGAGCCATGGTTTGTGTAGGAGAGGGTATGTGGGGTAGGCATAGAATGTTCTCAGCCTGCATGGCAAGTTTCCAAAACCTGAGAAATACAGTACCTCGTGCTGAGAGAATGCTAAAGTACGTCTGTGTGTGTATGAGGGTCTGTGTGGTATGAGGGTGAGAGAATGATAAAGCATGTCTGTGTGTGTATGAGGGTCTGTGTGGTATGAGGGTGAGAGAATGATAAAGCATGTCTGTTTGTATGAGGGTCTGTGTGGTATGAGGGTGAGAGAATGATAAAGCATGTCTGTGTGTGTATGAGGGTCTGTGTGGTATGAGGGTGAGAGAATGATAAAGCATGTCTGTGTGTATGAGGGTCTGTGTGGTATGAGGGTGAGAGAATGATAAAGCATGTCTGTGTCAAGTCAAGTCAAGTCAAGTTTATTTATATAGCGCATTTCATACACAGAGGTCATTCAATGTGCTTTACATAAACAAAACCAAACAATAATAACAAATAAAAGCATAGAAGGGCAATATAGTCAAAGAATAGTTAAAAGGTAAAATAATAAAAACAAAAACATAAGACACATGGTAAAATCATTTAAAAATAAAGAATAATTAGTAAGCAAAAACAAAGGCAAAGTAGTAAAAAAAAGTAATAAAAGACAAAGTAGAATAATTATCAAGGCAGATTCAGAATTTGTAACTCGGCACAGTTAGCAGAAAGCATATGAGAACAGTTTGGTCTTAAGTCTAGATTTAAAACTGGCTACAGTTGGGGCCTTTTTGATGTCATCCGAAAGTTGGTTCCACAGCTGAGCCACATAGCAGCTAAAAGCTGCTTCACCATGTTTAGTTCTAACTGTAGGTTTTACGAGCAGGTTTTTCACCTGGGACCTGAGAGGACGAGAAGGTGTGTACTGCTGAAGCATGTCTGACAAGTATTTAGGTCTTTATGTGTGTATGAGGGTGAGAGAATGATAAAGCATGTCTGTTTGTATGAGGGTCTGTGTGGTATGAGGGTGAGAGAATGATAAAGCATGTCTGTTTGTATGAGGGTCTGTGTGGTATGAGGGTGAGAGAATGATAAAGCATGTCTGTTTGTATGAGGGTCTGTGTGTATGAGGGTGAGAGAATGATAAAGCATGTCTGTACTGTATGTATGTAGGAGTGAAATGAAAAGGGAAAACTGTGAGTGAAAAATATGTCTGTTATTGATTTATTTAAAAAGAACTCTAACAGACATTGCACTGAGGGGCTTCCAATACTGTACAGAGACAGTTCCGTGCTGTACTTTGCTTCTTTTTTTTTTTGAGTTGAAATGAAAAAACTGTGTGTGTGTGTGTGTGTGTGTGTGTGGAGGGACAAAAACAAAAACATGATTCAAACAATACGAAATTGTTTATGTTATTGTTGGGGGAAACATGTTTGTGTGTTTGCATGAGTGTGTGTGTTCATTTCCCAGTGTGGAGAACCTGGAGCTTTACTTGTCACAACAATACCACAGAGACATCAATTATGGAAACAAGGCTCTTGGAACAAAACTTCTCTCTCTCTCTCTCTCTCTACTTTTATCTCAGTCCATCCTGGGACTTTCTAAATAGAGCTTATTGCCTTTATTGTTATTTACTTGTTAACTTCCCTCTCCCTTTATCTTTTATTTAATGGCTTTTTGGCTTTATGTTTGGAAAAGAGGCATGTTTATTTCTCTTTTGTATTAAATCTGTGTGAGTCTGTGCTTGAGTGTGTGTGTGTATGTGTGTGTGTGTGTGTGTGTGTGTGTGTGTGTGTGTGTGTGTGTGTGTGTGTGTGTGTGCGTGCGTGTGTGTGTGTGTGTCCCTCATCGTTAAACATTCCACGTGGAGCTCTGATGTCACGCTGGAGCCAAGAGGGCCTGTTGCTGGCTGCTAGGGGATAGAGGGTAATGGTTGCCCCTGGCGATGATTGCTGCGGAGACCAGAGACCTCCTGACCGCTGAAGGCCTCGGGCCTGTGATTTCAGGGAGGTGCCGTCATAATCACTCGCCTAATTGCCACTCTCTCTCAATCTAACTTTCTCTCTCTCTAACTCTCTCTCTCTATCTATCTCTCACTTGACTGTCTTTTCTGGCTCTCTCTGGCTCTTTCTTGCTCTCTCATTCAATCTCTTTTCTTCACGCATTTTTTCTTTCACTCTATCATTTTCTCTCTCACACATACGCACACACTCTAGCTCTTTTTCTTACTAATTTTTACTTTCTTTCTCTCTCTCTCTCTCTCTCTCACTCACACACACACACACACACACACACACACACACACACAGCCTGTTATCTCCACCTGAGGCCTGTAATCAGTATTCTTCTGCTCCGTTGATAAATGCATCATTATCTGTCGCTGACCGAGCAACAGTGTTTTGTTGAGTAAAGCGCTTCACTGTTTGTTTTAATGCCAGCAATTATCTCTCATCAGGTCTGTGTGTTTGTGTGTAAATACGCCAGTCGAGAGAGCACCTGCGTTTCGGCAGAGGACACTAACACTAATAACACACTCAGGGCCAGATGTACGTACATTTGCGAACGTAACGTTATCAGCGCCATGGACAAACCTCAGACTGCGAACGCTGACAGACCCAAGTTTCCGTCGTATTTATCAATCGTTCAATCCTTGGTGTAAACTGCGCCTTTCTCTGCCTCTCTCCGCCCATAAACGCAATTTACGAACGTCCACAACTGAATGGCAGAGCCTACAAGCGCAGTTGAATGAAGTTAACTGATGACAACATTAAAAAGAATCAAACGTTTAGCGATCATGAAATAATACCATAGATGATAAGATGTCAACGAGCAGGGAGATAATGAAGATCAGTAGTTCTACTCAAACTACTTGTGAACGTAGGCTATGGAAAATTGGTCTAATCTAGCAAGTAGGAAAGTTTAAGTGAATGACGTGAAAGTGAAAGTAAGACATTCGAAAGGCCAACGAAAGTTAATGTTGCTTTTGATAGTAGCCTACAAAGACTTGCAAAACTGGTGCTCTAATTAGCGATTCTGTTGTCTTTGAAAGGTTCTCTTATTGAAGCATTGAACTTCAATTTGGATTAACACCTGCTTTTACAAGGCGCAAGTATTTAGAAGAATGCAGAATAGACTTAGCTTTCAGGAGCAGTCTTTGTACATACCGTGGAATACATAATTAGGCGCTCTTTACTCTTCCCCTCCCATCTTTTTACGCTAAACTCCCACTTTCCCTGCATATGCATGACACGAAAAGCGCAATTAGACATTTTCAGCTCCCGCGACAGGCAGATTGCGCTTTTACCTCATTGCGGCCTGTTTGTACATACCTCGCAATGATTTTAAACGCAAGTTGCGAAACAAAAACGCCTGAAGTGGGCGCAAAAGCGTTAGTACATCTGGCCCTCAGTGTGTTATCCACCTATGGTGGAATTATCTACACTACTACCAACATCATCATCATCACCTTCATCACCATCAATATCCATCGTCATCATCATCACCACTACCGTCATCATTATCATCATCATTACACCCTGATCTTAATCATCATCCTCATCTTCTTCATCATCATCATCATCACCAGCAGTATTATTGTCATCATCAACTTCATCACCACCACCATCATCATCACCATCACCATCAGCATGACCCTCATCATCTGCCAGCAGCTCAGTCACCATTAAATCCTCAAAGTCAAAGCAAACTGAATAATCAAATTTGTTTTCATCACTGATGCTACCATCACTGCTTGAAACTGACAGCACTACTGACATTTCCATAATCATCATCAACAACAACAACAAAAAACACATTAACATGCTCAGCATCGCATACATGGGCAGAATAATTGTCTTCATCGCTGTCATCATCATCATCCTCACTTCCCGCCTAACACAGTCTTCATCACTAACACACCAGGCTCAACTGAACCAGACTGACATGTTAGAGTTTGTCATAAAGTTGGCTCCAAATGTTGTCGTCTATTACCCTATACACAACAGAGACTAGATGACCTCAGTAACCCCTCTCAGTGTCATCTAGTGCTATGTGACCTTTGCTCTGATGATCATGACCTTTAATATACACAGTGTGACCTCTCATTTGGCAACTGCTGTGGATGTGAACAGAGTAATGGTAGTGAGACTGAGTTAATATCAGAGATTCACACACACACAGACACACACCCACACAAAATCACACACACACACACATGTTCAAATACCAATGTATGTGCACACACACATACACACACACACACATACACACAGAGAGAGAGAGAGAAAGAGAGAGAGAGAGAGATACTTGCAGTTTAGTGTAGCCTCTAGGCCAATCCTGCACACCACTGCTATCTTGTATCTGCAATAAAATCATTTTTTTTTTAGTCCCATACTGTACACACACATACAGTCCATAACCACACATCCCCTCCTGATAGTCATACACTGTCTCACTCTATGTTCAAATTCAGTCACGCACACAGACACACACACACACACACACACACACACACATATTTGCACAGTAGAGAGTGTGTATAGACCATTCCCCCCACTGTACAGCTATCTGTACAGCTAAAAACGCTATTAGAGTTCCTAAACGTTTGTCCACAGGGTAGAGAGAGACACACTCATTACCCATGTAGGAATGAAAATGAAGCTCTTGAGTAAAATCTCACATTCTGTAGCTGACGGCAAGAGAGACCTCACACACACACACACACACACACACACAGCTCCCATCATATCTCTCTATTAGACACTTTTAATGAGAGTGAACCACAGCACTGTGTGTTTAAGACTGCTGTAGGATTTCACACACACACACACACACACACACACACACACACATAATATCAGCTCTGCACAGGAGAGAGAGTGGGAGTAAATCATCTCTCTTCCCCTTTTTTCTTTTATTAAAAACCAGTTTAATTTTCATGTTTTATTCTTTCTTTGGAGGGGGATTGTAAAATATTGATGAATATGATAGTTTTGCCTTTTGTATTGTTTTCTTTTTGAAATATTAAAATACTTGCTCAGATTCCATTATGAATGAATTTTTTTCTGAAGTTTCTGAGTTCATGCGCTGCAGCTGAAGGAATACTTTTACCCCTCCTTGGTACAACTTTTGTTTTCAGCTTGGAGTGAGATTTGTGACTGGGGAATGTGCAAAACACACCTAGTTATATCATTGCTTGGTTGATTTTTTGTATTGTGATGTGTTCTTTAGAATGTCAATTATTTTTCAGATAATTGCACACCTACGAAGTAGTTCCAGTTTTTTGGCTGCATTAGGCTTGTATATCAATTTGCCAAACTCCTTGCGAAGCTTAAATGAACTGTCACATTGCAACAGGGCTACAAATTAGTGATCTGACAGACGTTCAGAGCATAGCAACTTTGTTAACATATGACTGAGATGGCATTTAGCTCAACTGCACTACAGCAGGCAAAGTAAAACAGCGAAAGCTAAGGTTCAACAGAATCCTGGGATATCCCCACTTGACAATGAGAGAGATTAAATTAACGACTTGCCTTTGGCCATGTCAACCATCCATTTAGAACTAGTAACAACAGTTTGTCCTGCATGTTGAGAAATGTGTTGATATGTGGCTGAAAGAAGTAGTTCTGATGAAGTAGATTCTGATGAACCGCTTTGAAACATCACTATTTTACTTACTATTTTACGTACTTAATGGTTATTACACATTCTAAAGAATGCATGACAATGGGACATTTAACCAAGCAGTGGAATAAAAGCGGGATAATGGACTCCACAGTGTTCTGTTATCAGAAAAATAAAGCACTACACATTACCACCTCGAATGTGCATTATTTTTCTGAAAACCGAAAGCCGTGTTGTCCATTATTCCTTACTTAGTGCCAGAGTGTAAAGTCACTAATGGTAGAGACTGTTTTTGGAAATTTCGGCAGTTGCACATTTCATACGACAATAAATCATTCCACAAAATGGTGTTCATCCTCTTCTCTGTCATCAAACTCTTTATTTTAAACATAGTCTAAACCTGCTGTCAAAACAGCTGTTAGTGTTAGTCCTTTGATCTGTAAAAACATGTTATTAAATTATGTTTACTGAATTGTTGAATGCTTAGTTGGACTCCTGTTTATTCCAACTATCCCATTTTTAAAAGACCTACATGTGGGCATGTAATTGCGCTACAGGTTATATTTTTGGATGAGATAGATAGATAGATAGATAGATAGATAGATAAATAGATACTAAATAACTAAAATACAATATTATACTAACTAACACTTAATCTAAATCAATTCTAAAAACAGTATCCACATAGTGGGTGATTAATCAATCAAGAGGCGCTTGCAATGACTGAGACAGGGACTGAGCCTGTGATTCTCTGTGCATAGTAAGGTAAGGTAAGCTGCTCTGTGTGAATGAGTGTCATGGTGATAGTGCAAATGAGTAAGTCCAACAGTGCAACAGTGCAAGAATAAAGTCTATATATCTATATATATAACTATATTAAGAAAAGGTATAAGTGTGGCCACAGTTCGGCTGTGGCATGGAGGGAGGGGTTATGCATATGTGCTAATATAGCACGCAAACATTGAGGCAGAAAGACAGTGGTAAAAAGTGGCTAGCAGAGGTGGGAGTAAGTCACACATGTGCAAGTCACAAGCAAGTCTGTGAAGCAAATCTGTGAAGTCTGACTCGAGTCAAGTCATGTGACTCGAGTCCCCCATGTCTGGTGGCTAGTGGACAGACAGTATCCAAACATGGAGGGGGTAAAGAGGCAGACAGGCTATGCAGAGAAGTCTATCTCTCCTCTTCCCTTAAGTGAAGCATTGAACAGTTCAATGGCCCTGGGGACAAAATGACTTCCTAAGTCTGTCTGTTGTGCAAGGCAGTGAGCGAAGTCTCCAGCTGATCAGGCTCTTCTGCTTAACAATAGTGCTGTGGAGTGGGTGACACTCATTGTCCAAGATGTTGATCAGTTTGTTCAGGGTCCTTTTGTCAGATATTGAAGTGATGCACTCCAGTTCAGCTCCCACTGCAGAGCCAGCTTTCCTTACCAGCCTGTCAATTCGCCCCGCATCCTTCTTCTTTGTGCTTCCTCCCCAGCATACCACTGCATAGAAGAGGACGCTGGCAACAACAGACTGGTAGAACATCCTGAGGAGCTTGCTGCACACATTGAAGGACCGCAGCCTCCTCAGGTACAGCCTGCTCTGCATACTTCATCAATGGGCACTGGTAGCAGAGTGGGCTTAGACCTGTGGAAATCCACCACCATCGCCTTGGTCTTTGAAGTGTTGAGTTGAAGATGATTGAGTTTGCACCATTGAACAAAGTCCTCCACCAGGCACCTGTACTCCTCCTCCTGCCCGTTCCTAATACACCCCACAATTGCAGTATCGTCAGAAAACTTCTGCATGTAGCATGACTCGGTGTTGTAGCAGAAGTCAGATGTGTACAGGGTGAACAGGACTGGAGAGAGCACAGTTCCCTGTGGTGCTCTGGTGCTGCATCACAGTGTCAGAAAGACAGTTCTTCAGCCTGATGAACTGTGGTCGCTTGGTCAGGTAATCTGTAATCCAGGTTACCAGGTGATTGTCCACAATCATCTGCAAGAGCTTGTCTCCCAGTCTGAGGGGTTGGATGGTGTTAAAAGCACTTGAGAAATCAAAGAACATGATTCTCACAGCACTTTTCCCCTTGTCTAGGTGAGAATGTGTCCTGTGTAGAAGATAAGTGATGGCATCGTCCACGCCCACTTTCTCCTGGTATGCAAACTGTAACGGGTCTAGTGCATGGCGTACCTGGGGTCTGAGCATACCTAAGACCAGCCGATCCATTGTCTTCATCACATGTGATGTAAGAGCGACAGGTCTGTAGTCATTAAGCTCACTAGGGTGTGGCTTCTTAGGGACAGGGGTGAGACATGATGTCTTCCACAGTGTTGGAACTTGTCCAAGGCGTAGACTCAAATTGAAGATGTGCTTCAGTGGCTCCCCCAGTTCAGCAGCACAGGCCTTGAGTAGCCTTCAGTCTGTCAGGCCCCGCTGCCTTATTGGTGTGCAGTTTCTTTAGTGAGGATGACATGGGGGGTCAGCCTTACAGTGGTGGCTAATAGCACAATAAATCCAAATTGAATTGTGCTTTAGTCCAAAAGAAGAATAAAAAATGCATTCAAATAGATATGCCACCCCTGAGAATTAATCTCAGGACTGTAGAAATTTTGCAAAACTTATGTGTAAACTAAAATTTGTATTTGAGAAATAATGGTATGTTTTCTAACCAACACTTGGGAGGAACCCATATGTATGATTGACAGACATCACTCACCCCTCTTCTGCCATCTTCTAGGAGATTGAAACCCTCCTCACCTGTCCATCACATCATGCGCTGCGATGTAGCAGAGCATCTCACCTTCAACCCCTTCTCCTCCGTTTCATTATTCACTACGAGCTCACATGACCTGGAGGCAGCAGACATCGCTCACCCACCTATTCATCTCCACTGTAGGGATCCGAGGTCCATGGCCATGCGGCTATGAAGCCCAAAATGCTTTTTTTT
>NW_027468859.1:10841612-10844112 GCF_046254945.1 Alosa pseudoharengus
TCCCACTCACTTCCTGTCATTCTCCACTGTCCTGGCGCATTAAAGGCATAAAAAGCCCAAAAAATATATACTTAAAAAATAAATTAATAACGGACCTCTCTAATGATTACGGCAGTGCTCGAATTACGTGGGAGCCAGAGGGAGCCGAGCTCCCTTAGAGTGAGGACTGGCTCCCATAAAAACAACAAAGTCAAAAATCTGAGGGGGTCTCTTATATCTGAAGGTGTCTGGCATTGTAATTTAATCTTAAACAACGCTCATTATCCATCCCTGTGCGATCTCTTACCAGTAGGCTAGGCTACGTTAAATAGGCTACTGCTGGACCTACCCTACGCTCTTGAACGCAGCATGACTGCACTTCACCATCACACCACTATAGCCTATGAGAAAACCGCATAGCCTAATATCGATTTGACAGCACTCGCAAGTCCGAAGAAGTCACCCTGCTTTGATGCGAGTGTTTTGTCTATTTACATAGGCGGTCATTGGGCTGAAAAAGTCCTGTTTGTTGTTGAACTTGCGCTTCGCCTCTTCTGTGTTTATTGACAAAAATAAATTATGGCCCATAATACAGCCTACTTCAATGATTGTGTGAATTGATCTGCAACTATCCTTTGCCATTCGAGCTCCAGAAAGTTCCCAGATATTTTGAAACACCTGTTAGCAATCTGATGGCGGAATATTCAATGGCTACCCAATGGCTACATTTCATCACGCAGTGCAAATTCCAAAATTGTTCGTTTATTTATTTCCACGGTTCAACACACGAGACGACTGAACACCCCGGTGTTGATATCACTATGTGTACATTAGCCTATAATACTAGAACATAGTTTGGCTGCAATGGCTTTATTAATTTCTTTATTAATTAATATGTTAGTTAGTGCATTTTATTAATTAATGCCAGTTAGTGCATTTTCCCTGTGTATAAGTTAAAGACTACATGCATTATTGTGTTTTAATTTAGCCTATCTGAGACGGTGGTATGGTTCAAATGAGTTACGTTGTTAAATTGAGAATGGCACTCAGACTAAACTAAGTTTAGTCTATTTTTTTGTATTGTGAAATTGAAATGAAATATGGACTATTGCAATCAATAATATGTTGAAATTAATTAAAAGGAATCAATTTCTATCAAATCTGTCAAGTTATAGCCAAGGCCTACAGTGCGCATAGCCTACTGCGCAAAAGCGCTTAGGCTATTTAATTGTATCGCCTTTAGGCTATGTAGCCCACTGGATGTGCCAACTTTTTATGAGAGAGAGACCCCCTTAAAGACAAAAAGATAATTCGAGCCCTGGATTACGGACTCTATTTTCTTCTGTGTTGCCCATCTTCTCCAGCCCGGTTAAAACCAGATTCATTCACAGCCCATTTCCAAAGGGCGTTCCCAAATGGACGCCGATCAAAATGCCTCGGACGCAATAGGAGAGGCCAAAAACCAATCAGAATAACGAAAGAGACAGAGTGACGGAAACACACAATTTGCAACACTGTCTGGTTGTAGGGAGAAGCAGGAAGAATTAACCACTTTTTAATTAAACGTAGGCTAATTTACAAAGACATCGTACCACACTGAAAGCTAATATTTTGTCACTAGCAATTTACATCTGCCCTCTGTCAAACACAATTGCATTTTCAGCTCTGAACAAAACCGTTCACGTTCAAACGAGCATTTTGTTTCATTCGTCCTTTCTGGCTGACCGGGACATATAAAGCAGGAATGGGGGACGAGAGACTGAAACGTTCAAAGCAATTATGCCGGAATTGTTTCAAGGCAAACACAAGTGTAGCATTCGAGTTATGCTCGCATAGCACACCAATTCAAAAGTAGCCTATGTGTTTTCTGTCGGCTAAGTGTCCAGCTACTGTAGGCCTATAAATGAACAGAATATCAAACCGTTTTCAGTGGCCTACCACTGTTGCAGATATCACATAGGTACCCCTTACATGTTTGTACAATGTTGCATATTCCAATATTAGGAAGCAGTTATAAGAAACTTCTAACTTCCTGTCTTAATCCAACGTGATAGCAGCTTCAAACAAGCGGCAGCAGCCATCTTTTTTTTAAAACCCCGGCTTCTTCAACAGGGTGCGCTATCGTCATCGTGTAAAGCCCGCCTCAAGGGTTCTGATTGGTGCCTAGATCTTGGAAAATTGGAAATGGGCTAGAATGGGTTCTTGGCCAGACGGACTTTCAGAGCGAATCTCGAATTTGCCGGAAGTACGTCTGGGTTTTTCCCAGGCTACGTCTTCTCCATATCACCATCTATCACCAATAGATACTTGCAATACCATACACCTCATTATTCACATAATGTGTGTGAGTGTGTCTGTGTGTGTGTGTGTGTGTGTGTGTGTGTGTGTGTGTGTGTGTGTGTGTGAGTGAGCGCATCTGTGTACGTGTGTGTGTGTGTGTGTGTGTGTGTGTGTTTGAGTGAGTGTACGTATGCAAATATGCAAATACGCTTACACACACACACACACACCAGTGCTATGA
>NW_027468859.1:10846612-10939112 GCF_046254945.1 Alosa pseudoharengus
CTGCACCTGTTATTGCATTACAAACTCTCTATCCAGTGTTCTGGAAACACACACGTCAGCACACAATGAAGACGCAGAGCGCCCCGCAATGCTTATTCTTCACCTGGAGTCCATCAGCAAATCACGCCCGGGGCAGCACTGCAAGGCGAGGCGAGGCGAGGCAAGGTCAGTCCGAACCATGACACAGCACATTCAAAGGCCCTCACTTCATTACACATCAGTTTTGTTAAGTGCTTTGCTCGATTAGAATACACGCAACAGCAGAGAAACACTTTCATACATACACGCACACAAACAGACACACACACTGGAGGTTTGTTTGTGTCGAGTGTTTTTAAATGGTTTTGTTTGCCATATCTTTGTATTCTGTAAGCAAACATTGTGTTTAATTGTTCAATGCAAAAACATTGCCATGCCACCAAAGCTAATTTAAATGAAATTAAAATGAGAGAGAGATAGGGAGAGAGAGAGAGATAGGGAGAGAGAGAGAGAGAGAGATAAACAAACAAACAAATTGATTGGGAAGCTTTTGTGGTTCCATAATAAATTGATCTCTAAATGCACAACGGGTGGAAGGCATGAAGCAACAAGGGAAACATAAAATTCTCAATTCTAATTTTGATGGTTTGAAATGCTGTGTGTGTGTGTGTGTGTGTGTGTGTGTGTGTGTGTGTGTGTGTGTGTGTGTGTGTGTGTGTGTGTGCTTGTGCGATAATTACAAAGCAACAAAATGTGTTTGTATGTACGTAAGGCTCTTATACCCCCACCTGTCTTCATGCCGCATGCTGCATCTTAGGCACAGAGAGTGCACAGTTCAGCCATTTCTTTACCTGTTTTGAGATTGTTTCTGTATTTTACTAATGGAATGGTGTTTCATAACCACCCCCCCCCCCCCCCCCCACACGCATACACTTATGAATATTCACCTGTTTTTTATTTTGCTGTGACATGACAGCCAGGTGCTTGGGGCTCTGTGGTGTAGCCGCTGATAGGAATTTTATCGCATTTTCCGAGTGACTCACACAGCTACGATCGGCAAAAAGGTACGCTCGGGATAAATCCACTGGAGGCAAGTTTCTAATTAGAGCTATCCTCACATAACTTTTAGCCCTAATACTTTCAGGTCGAAGGGAATAAATGAGGATTGACATGCGCGTAAGCATTTAAAAAAAACGCCTGCGAGGAATCGCACCTTATTTTTTTTCAAGAGATATTTCATGGTCTATTTCCCAGTTGCCTGAGTCACCCGAGAGATGTTTTGAAGTCGAGCGTTGATCCTCTTTTTCAGAAAGCCCTCCCGACCGAGGGAGTGGAGATCTCAGACGCTTTCATGTCGACTGAGAGACACAGCGTATCATTAAAACTTCATCTTCATGAACAACATTACAAGCACTTACCACTAAATCCAATTACTCAAATAGATAGGCAGCTTCTTGTCTGTCTTTTGAGTGAGCTACATTTAAGAACATACAGCGCTGATGTCTCCTGGAGCCTGGAGGGGGTGAATGACAGCTCTCACAGTCATTTTGTATGAATTTAAATGCTATTCTCACATGATCCTTAGACTTGGATTGTATTTTTTAATAAAGATTCTTTACTCAATGATACTGAAGATCAGATACACTGATATATGGACAAAAGTAGTGAGACACTTATCACTAAAATCTTGTGCTTCATTCAGACCCATAGCCACAAATGTATAAAATCAAACACCTAGTCATGCAGTCTGCATTCAAAAACATTTGTGAAAGTCTGGGTCATTCTAAAGAGCTCAGTGAATTCAAGCATGGCACTCTCATAGGGTGTGTGACAATCTATGAGCTTATCAGCTGCTTGGCACTGCTGTCCCTTTAAGTGCCTAATTGCTGGCCCTGCTTTCACCTGTCCCTGTTCCTTTATATTTCCCCAGTTAGGCCCATGCCGAGGAAGGGATGGACGGGTGGCAGACGTGCACCCTTGAATTTCCCCTTGGGGATCAATAAAGTATCTATCTATCTATCTATCTATCTATCTATCTATCTATCTATCTATCTATCTATCTATCCCCCTTTTGCTTTGTTTCTTTGGTTCGCCTTCTCTTGCATAACAACACCTCATGCATTCATTCACTCACTTACATACTGACTACTGATTACTCACACTGACACGTTTTCTTTAAACTTTGCATTACTTTTTGTTATATTAGTTAATAAATTAAAACATGTTTTGTGACAACTTGGAGCCAGGTCGTTACAGGGTGCACAAAACAAGACACATCTACATACCATCAACACACTACCTGGGGTTACGTAAAAGCCAGAGAAAAGAGGTGAGTTTTATAAGATGGGACTTAAAAAGAGACAGTGAAGGGGCCTGTCTGATGTGAAGGGGCAAATTGTTCCATAGTTTCGGAGCTGCAACGGCAAAAGCTCGTTCTAGATTTTAGCCTGGCTCTGGGCTCTGTCAGGAGCAGCTGGTCAGCTGACCTGAGAGAGCGGCTGGGAGTGTATGGGTGGAGCAGCTCAGAAAGGTAAGGTGGGGCAAGGCCATGCACGGCTTTAGAAGCAAATAAAAGAGTTCTAAAATGAATTCTAAAATGGACAGGCAACCAGTGGAGTGAAGCTAAAATAGGTGAAATGTGCTCATACTTTTGTGTGCTAGTTAAAAGACGGACTGGTTATGGAGATGATTGCATACATACACAAGAGACTAATTTAAGGTAGTCGACTAGGCTGGACTGAAAGCCCCCTCCCATGTTGAATTTCTACTTTCAGCACCATGGAGAGCAAAAGCCATTGTGTTAGACCTTAAGTGAAGTACATATTCCTTAGCTTAGCTTTTAGATTTTTGTATTCATTTAGTTGTATTTATTGCTGTTTTAGTGGGACCTCATTATTTAGTTTCCTTCCCTCTGTCTTAGACCAGACATGACCGGCAGATGAGCCCCCCACATGGACCACAAGGGACAGGATTGCAGGAAAGGGTGACTGTGTGTGTGTGTGTGTGTGTGTGTGTGTTTGTAGGATATATCTCATGGATTATGTGTGTGATTGTAAGAGATATCTCATGGAGTATATCTCATGGAGTATGTGTGTGTGTGTGTGTGTGTGTGTGTGTGTGTATGTGTGTGTGTCCCAAAAGATCTCATTTCAGCACCATGGACAGGGTCAACCAGTGTGTGTGTGTGTGTGTGTGTGTTTGTTTGTTTGTGTGCATGTGTAGGAGATACCTCAGAGTGTGTGTGTGTGTGTGTGTGTGTGTGTGTGTGTGTGTGTGTGAGTGTCCCACAAGATCTCATTTCAGCACCATGGACAGGGTCAACCAGTCAGCCTTACCACTGTTCTTATAGCGAGCACTCAAACCCACCCACAGACCTGAAGGTGAGTCTTCCTCCTGAACCATGACAGGCAGCTGCAGTGAGCCAGCTGGCCCTTGCAGCCATGATCACAGGATTGGAGGTCATCCTTAAGGGGTGGGATTGCCTTGACTCTGTCTCACTGTTTTGGCTTCTCAGTGTTATTGGTTTTGCACAGACACACATATACTCTCTCTCTCACACACACACACACACACACACACACATTTACTACCTCACAAAACTCATAAACACAAAAAATCACATACACATCCATATGTAGACACACTCTCTCACACACACACACACAGAAACACACTCGCACATTCACAACCTCAGACTCACACAAAAATCACATTGGGGCCAGAACATCCTAGCCCCTAGTTTCCTTCCCTCACATGTGCTTCATGTTTTTGGGATGACAATAAACCCTCCTTGAATCCTTGAACACACACTCACATACACCCACACGCACACCCACACACACACACACACTCCTGCCAGTCATCTGGAGGCTTTGAGAATTAGACCACCCACCCTGCCTGCCCACGACTGTCCAGTGGCCTCAGCCTCTATCTGCTCTTACTCCACTCAAATAGCCGTGTCTGTGTCTGCAACAGGAGCCGCTCATTCCGGTCCATTGCTGTGGAACTCCTCACAGAAGTGGAGGGGTTAATTTGGGTAGGGGATCATCTCACAAGATCATCTCTAATTGGGGTGGATTGCCTTGACTCTGTCTCACTGTTTCTGTTAGTGTTTCTGCTGCTGTGTAAGTTCTTGTTTTTTGTTTTATTTCTGGGAACATGCGCTTTTTGTATACAATTTGATTGTCATGTGGTGGTGTCATGTGCCTTCTGTTTGTTTTTGTTTGCCATGTGCTTCTGACTCCACCCACGTACTTATATTAAATGTCAGTTGTCCTGCACTTGCGTCCAGTCCCATCATTACTCAGTGACATAAGTCTTCACCGTTTCCTGGACGCAGCAGAAATCCCACTCCCTATGGATGACTTAGACCAAGGGTCTCCAACCTCGTTTCTCCGATAGCCGCTCTGACAAAAAAAAAAGAACATGGCCGAGTGCTACCAATGCTTTATGGGCTATTACTGTAGTAGTAGCATGCATTCACATACCTCATCTTCACCAAAAACAGCTGAATACACTTTATATGCAGGAATTTTTCCTGCACTCTCAGTCCCATTTGGTGGTACCCTTTTATATTCCAGATGACAGAAAAAGACTCTTGCTTTTGCGAAATGAGATGAGATACAGTATTTGTACCCAACTGGTGGCACAAGCTGATGGGTTTGAATCACATTGAACACACCCACTGAAAAAGACAAGCACATCTAACCTGTAATTTCAGTACTTTTCATTTGAGTTGCCTGAGGATCCTGAAGATTATCTTTGACCTGTAGAAGAGGATTTATCTTTGAGGTCTGTATCAAGAGATCTAGAGAGTGTATGAAAAAATCCTGGGCTTTGATTTTCGTTAGCTTAACTGTGCATCAGCACTTATAAAATCAAAGACTGGATGTGAGGATTCACACATTTTAAAATCATCCGACCACACAATAAAATATCTACATCAATAAAATGTATCAATTAAACATAAGAGAGGTTTGATACCTTAAGAGTTTGAATTATTTGCACCTGAGTAGGCATCGACTGTGCCCTTTACGTATCATTACTCAAGTAAAAATAAATAAAATGGTACCGCAAACTGAAGTGTTTGAAGCTACAGTCTGAGCTTTTTCATGTGGGCTACTTTTTTAACTGACATGATTAATTGACAAGACGCGGCTGAAAACTTTCCGAGGGAACGTCTCGCTCTACTTGGGTCTGTGCATAAATTAGCCTCAGCTGAAATGATGTACATTTTGTCTCCGCGCTCTTAGAGTTGTATTGATTCTAATTATGTTCTTTACCTCTCTGTCCTTTGTTAAGGGATTTTAAAATAGGGCTCTTAATGAGCCCCGGCTGACCAATCAGTGTTGAGCAGAGTGTGAGTGTGTGTGTGTGGAGGTTACACAGATCAGACCTTGGAGACTGAACACACACACACACACACACTCACAAGAGATCACAAGGGCATCAACCTGAAGCTGTCTAAGTAAAGTTATAAAGAAACTGGACATTTCATAGCTCTCTTTTTACTATGTCTGTGTGTATGTATGTGTGTGTGCTAGCATACGCATGCAAATTATTGGAAATATACTGTATGATTTCACATGCTTGCATATGTATGTATATGTGTTTGTGTCTGCTTGCGTGTACGTACTGTATGTGGCAGGCTTGTGCAAAATTCCAGAATTGAATTGAAACCTGCTCTTAAATTCCAATTCAATTATTTAATTTCACTTGCATTTCAATTGAGGCAGTAAACAGGAAGCAGAATTGCATTTCTAATTTTGCACAACCCTGGTATGTGGGTATGTGTGTGTATATGTGTGTACAGTATGTGTTTGCTCCTGCTTGTGGGTGAATTTCTGTATGTGTGCACCTGCGTTGGAGTAAGTCTGTGTGTCCCCCAAGTAACCTGTACAGTATGTGATGGCACATCTCTGATGGACTGGACATGTATGACATGAGTGTGGATGTGTGTGTGTGCATTTCTGATGACATCGATGTGTTCCACAAGTAATATGAGCATGATGGTGTATGTGTGTGTGTGTGTGTGTGCGTGTGTGTGTGTGTGTGTGGGCATGCATATGTGCATGTGTTGTGTCTCCTTGTGTGTATGTATGTGTGTATGGGCCCTATTTTAGCTGTCTAAACACATAGTCTGTAGCGTGATGCGCATGAACTTGTAGGGCATGTCTGAATCCACATATGCTATTTTAACAGCACGAAAAAAATGATCTCCACAACGGGGGAAGGTTCAAAATGGTTGTTTTTACATTTTACGTTACGCTAGTATTTGAACTCGTACTGTAGGCAACAACAAAACAAAGTCTTGGTTATTTACTTTCACTATTTACTAACAAAGTAGCCTTGTTAACACCAGATAGTTTCTCAAATCTCAATTCAGATTGAGAGTGGGTCTGGAAAGACTTCATTGACTTGCCATTTCCAGGGGCGTAACCAGCAGTGAAAATAAACTTAAATTGGTGCAGCAATTGAATCTTTCTTGTAAACAAAGGTTTTAAATGCAGTTGTTTACTCAATTCCAAAGAAAATACATGTCCAGTACTGGAGCCATAGTGTTTGTATGTATATGTGTTTGTATGTGTTTGTATAATGTATGTGTTTGTATATTTGTATATGTGTTTGTACAGTATATGTGTGTATGTGTTTGTGTCTGCTTGTGATTGAATTAATGTACTATGTGTGCACCTGCGTTGGAGTAAGTCTGTGTGTCCCCCAGGTGACCTGTATGTGATGGCACATCTCTGATGGACTGGACATGTATGCCCTGCAAGTGACAATGAGTGTTTTGCTGTATGTATGTGTGTGTGTGGGCATGCATTTCCAATGGCATCGATGTGTTCATGCCCCAGTGTATGAACATGATGGTGTGTGTGTGTGTGTTTAGTGTATGTGCACACATCTGATGGAGTGTAAGTATGTGTATGTCCCTTAAGTGACATGAGCATGCTGGTGTGTGTGTGTGTGTGCACACAAGACGGTCTGCGCTATTCACTTCCACCTGGAAACAGTTGCGCGTCTCTGCTGTCAATCAAACACCAGCAGCGTCAGATACATTGGAGAGGACTCAAACTCCAAGGAAAGCTCGCATGTATCCCTTTTGCAGATCACACACAATTTTTCACAATTCATCTATTGATGAAGACATACTAATATTTACAGTCAAAGCAAGGCTTCAGGTATACCCAACAAGGTTAAACCTGTCAATCTGGTACCTTCGTTCCCACTCACCATTGTGTATACATCATGGTCAAGAGCAAATCATAGAATCCATGTCACACATTTTAAATGGCTGTCATTTTTACAAAGGTCTTTATGTCTCCAGGCATGATAGGATTGTGGACATTATATCTGGACACTTATCCTCCTTATTATCCTTATTTTCTCTGAATGTGTCAATACATGTAAATTGTGTTGTTAGACAACAAATGTTTTCCAGGTGTTCTACAATGTCTGCGTTCTCTGATTTAAATGCCACCAGGCCTGATATTATAATCATTGATGAGCACGATAGGGATCCCGGATGTGTTCATCCTGGAAGTAGGTTGCTGTTTTGATTCATGTCTAGAGGAGGCTTACTTAACAAAGCTAGTAAAATACCACCCTCTTGTACAGCAAATAACTGGCCTTGGCTACAAATGTCAATATCTGGTACTTATCTTTGGCAGCCTGGGCCACGTGCATAGGCTTGTCATTAGGGGTCTCAGGATAGTTGGTTTTACAAAAGCAAGGGCAAAGCAAATTGCCAAATACTGCTCAATTTCCTCCATTATTGGAAGTCACCATATATAGAGAAGAAGGTGTTGTGTGTATCATTAAATCTGCTGTTTGAGATTGTCATCAGACATCATTGGTGGATCATGCCTTAGCAATGTTCTGTATCTGTAATATTTATGTCCTTATGTACATTTATTATGAATTGTGGACATAAATAAAGTAGTTAAAATGTGTGTTTGGTGTATGTGCACACATCTGATGGAGTGTAAGTATGTGTATGTCCCTTGAGTGACATGAGCATGCTGGTGTGTGTGTGTGTGTGCACATTTGATGGAGTGTGCATGTGTGTCTTTATCCCCCTCCCTCACTAGAGACATCAGCATGAGGGTGTGTGTGTGTGTGTGTTCATATAAGTGCATATTTGTGATGCAGTGTGTGTGACTCCCACGAGTAGCATCAGGGTGTGTGTGAGAGTGTGTATGAACATGGTCATGTATGAATCCCACAAATGACATCAGTGTGATGGTGTGCGTGTGTGTGTTAATGTATATGTGTATCTCTCAAAAAGTGTGTAAACACCATCAATGTGATTGTGTGTGTGTGTGTGTGTATGTGTGTGTGTGTGTGTGTGTGTGTGTATGTGCAGCACATCCCTGATGGAATAGGTGAATGTGTGTGCCAGCTGAGCAACATCAGTGTGATAGTGTGAATGTGTGCATATCTGATGCATTGGGTGTGTGTGAATCTCGTCAGTGACAACGGTGTGTGTGTGTGTGTGTGTGTGTGTGTGTGAGTGCCTGTTTGTACATGTGTGTGCAGAGCTCTGATTGAGTGGGCGTGTGTGAATCCCACGAGCGACATCAGCATGATGGTCTGTGTGTGTGTGTCCCACAAGTCACATCAACGTGATGATGTGTGTGTGTCTCCGTCTGTGTGTGTGTGTGTTTCTGCCTGTGTGTGTGTGTGTTTCGCAAGTGACGTGAGTGTGATGGTGTGTGTCTGACACCTCTGAGCCGCAGTAATGGGCCTGAACACATAATGAGACGGCAGACATAATATCCAGCATATTGAGCACGCTCACTGCTAATAGCCCCTTTAAGTGTAATAGATTCCGCCACTAATACGATCTAATGGAAGGGAAACTCTTTGCAAAAAAAAATAACAGAATCGCCCGAGACTCCTCTCAAATTTGAGTTTTTTTTTTTTTTTTTGCCTGTATGGGCTTGAAAGAATGCCTTTTAGTATATTGGATAATATTGTGTGTTGAGATGCAGAATGCTGTTACCACCACAGGACTAATTAAACAGATGCTTGGAAGGGCATACAAGACTCTATGACATGCCCAAATGTCAGAATAAAGCACGGGAGGAGGAATTAAACTAGGCGGAAAAAACTGTATTCTAGGCTTTGGTGCTATTTTGAAATGCTCATTCCCAACTTGTGTAATATCGATGTAATATGCCATCGAGTGATGTAATGACACAGAAATACAGCTGATTTGTATCTTTAAAGAATAGTCTGGTCTAAGATTGTAATGCAACCTTGGAACATTCTAGAAGGTCTCGTGTTTATCTTCACGGTCAACTAGATCACATTACATTACATTACATTTGTTCAATATTTTACATCCTAATTTATTTCTAATGGCCCACATTTATCAACCGAGCATTGAAACCAGCGCAGATCTGAGCGCAGGAATCATCTTACGACGGGGCTCACGTGTGATTTATGAAACGTTCTTATCATACAAATTCCAACGTAAGAATGAACGTGTGTTGGTAAATGTGGTGGCTGAAAACAAGCGTACAGTACCCTCCAGAATTATTCGCACCTCTGCTAAAGTTGACTAAAAAAAGGTATAAAAAACAATCTGTTGGTGATTTATTGTAATCTCACAATAAAAAAATAGGAAAAATCCAGCCTTGAAGGGAAGCAAATTTATTTTGAGAAAAAAGAAAATCTCAAAGAAATAAATATTTTTTAACTAAAACACATTGCTGTGTTTTGTACTGTAATTTAAATATCACAGCCCTATATATGCTCATTTTAGAGGCCTCGCCCTTAGAATTTACGACATGGAGGTGCATAATACGTCCGAAAGAGAAACATTTCTGACCTTGAGATAGCCACCGGGAAACTATGGCAATTTAAGTGTAACAGACAATATTTTCGCAAAGAGAACACGTCACACTACAAATACATTCATTGAGGCTACCACTCACTCAAATTGATAAATGTCATACTTTGCCTGGAAATGAGTGCAAGCCTTTCCTAAGCCTGTTGTGTTGCACGTTCGTTTCATAAATGAGGGCCAATGTGTAGTTTTTCTTTCTGATTAACCATCCCATCCTTACTTTCTTTTTAATAACCTGATAACCCCTTACTTAGCCTGGCTAACACCAGACCATTCTTAACTGAGATTCGGTCTGGGAGTGTTTCGTTCAGATCCGGTTTCCAGTAGTGAAATTAAACTTTTAAATGCTATGTTAAACTCTTACCAAATCTTTTCAAATTTTTACCCATTCCTTTCACATCTTTCTTGTAATCGAAGGTTTTTAATTTAAAAATGCAGTTTTTTGGGGGACGCTGTGGCCCAACTGGATACTGCGCCCGTACCATTAGGGGTCCAAGTGCCTACTGAATAGCCAATGGTTTACTATCACTATCCAATCAAAGAGCCAGGAGTGTGCATCATGTGGGTGGATCAGTGGCGTAACAAACCAATGGTGGGCCCAGGTGCGAGAGCGCTACGCGGGCCCCATACCGCCGAACTTTGGCCCAGGATGAATTAGCTCTGATACATGCAATACACATTAAGGGTGACTTCAATTGTTTATGCAAAGGGCCTGAGGCACCGAAGTAGTTTAGTAGTTACAGATTACAATTTCAAATAAAAAACACACGACTACATATCCATTACATGTGAAAACATTAAAAAATAATTTTATTAACAGCCTGCAGGCCAGGGTAATCTAATATTACTGCATTAACATCAACTCGCATGGAATTATGGGAACACTCAATGCGCCTCTTCAACCCTCTGCTGAAACTGCAAGCGTATTGCTTGCTTATAAACTCGCACTGCGCAGAAACAAAACTTAATGTAGCCTAACTTATTTAACCGTCAAGAAACCAAATAAAATCATTCATATGCATACAATCCCCAATATGCGTGAATTAGGCCATTAGAAGAAGGCCATTTTACGAGCCTTTCGTTGTGCAAAATCATCAACGATGTTCCCAATATTTAATGCTCTGGCTCTCGTATTTTCAATGGACAGGATAGCTAACCCACGGAGCCTCTCCTGCCCCATGCTGCTCCTTAGGTATAGGTCTTAATAAGTTTGAGTTTGGAAAAAGATTGCTTAGCTGTTGCCACAGTCACAGATGTCAGAAACAACATGAGTACACACTTCTCCGAATGTGGATGTTACACTGTCATAATCTACCACCAGCATTTTGGCAAGTTGAAAAATAGATGACTTCTGTGAAATCTCTGCTTTAAAGCAAGACCTGAATGAGAGGAGTTGTGTTGGGAATGTCAGTGCAATGTCCCTGCTATAATGGTCTGACAAACGTCTTGCCTTTTCAAGCAGTTCATCATTACCTGCGAGTTGAAGGATCATAGGACGTAAAGACTCAAACACAAAAAAGTTTCCCGCATACTTGCAAATCTTTGGGAGAGCTGACTGATTATGATGTCCAGAGTTGCATTAAATACCTGCACTTTGAAGTATCTCTCTGCATCGGTTAAGCGCTCATCTTCTGATAGATCGTCAAAGTGACGCTTCACTCTCCGTGCTCTAACATTCTAAAGTTCTAAAAAAAAAAAAAAAGGAGGCAGGGCAGGGGTAGCGACGGGCCCCGGGAGGTCACGGGCCCTGGTGCGACTGCACTTGCTGCACCTACTATAGTTACGCCACTGGGGTGGATAGGCTGCTGTGCATCATGTGGGTGGATAGGCTGCTGTGCTGTGCATCATGTGGGTGGATAGGCTACATTGATAAGGTATGTTTTTGGTTACACTTTACTTGACAGTATCGACATAAGAGATTATGACCAGGGGTCGGCAACCTTTTTTGCCTGGAGAGCCACTTTTACCAAATGTATTTGTTTTTAATCTGTGAAGAGCCACATAAAGACGGTTACAAGAAAAAGTTTGGATATTTAACTTACAGTTACTTTCATTCAACAGAGGATTTTTTAATACATTTTCTGCTAGTTTTAAAAGTAATGTGCAAGTAACTTGAAATGTAAAGTGGAATGACAGAAGTATAGGCCTTAGGCTTCCCATGTAGGCTAAACACCACCCCCTATTTCCCCAGTGTCCATTGGTATGCAAAGTAACATCATAGTTCACAACACAACACTCAATTTTCATTGACATGTCATTGGCGAAATTCAACATTAGGCCTACCAGAGATTAGATTTGGTGATGGCCTTGGAGTCTGGCTGGTTCATATTCAGTGAGGTGAAGTTTCTTGCAAGAATTGAGGCTGTCATCATTTAAGGGCAACTCCACGCAAAACTGTCATATATCCATAACGGCCACTAAATACCATGGCATTGTGTTGGCGTTATGGATGTGACAGTTTTCCGCAGAATTGCCCTTAAACGTGAGTGCAGGTTTGTCTTTATATTTTTCATATGTGAGAAAGATTTCTCACATGCAAGTGGAATAGGGTTAACACAGCAATCAAGGGCGTAGGTTTGGTCTGAGCTTTGGTGGGGACACTACCCACTACCCCCCCCCCCCCCCCCCCCCAATATATAAAATGATTAAAATGTGCTACTGTCCAACTACTATCCATGATTAAAATGTGCTACTGTCCAACTTGATCTAACTACACTGTGTAGCCTACATAATCTGATTTTAATATGTAGGCTACAGATATGTAGGCTATATTTAACATTTATTTTCTATTTGGTCTGTTATGAAATCATGCCCATTTAAGCACAGCTCAGTTTTAAGAAACTTAAATACATGCATGCTTAGCATTTTGTGAAAAGAAATCATTAAGGCTACATTGACAAACATGAGCTGCCTGTATATTCTCTGATTCTAATATGTACAGATATCTAGGCGATGTAAGCACAGCTCAGTTTTAAGAAATGCAGCCGAAAGACCATGTTGAATTTTGCTATAATTTATTTCAAAACCGGATTACTCTGGAACAGCTAACTATACACGGGAATGCATTACACCTTTGTGTTCGGTAAGGTCTGCTGTTTATTCTGATATATGGTTTGTCATGTGTTGCGTGAAGAGTGTGTAGGCCTACGATATTCCACCGAGACGAATGGATGTGGAGATGGCGCAGAGAATAATTATTAAATCTCTTGAAGTTATTTTTCTCGCGAACTGTTTATCACAGAAAATAGTGGCTAGCTAGCACCGTTTAAAAGCTGAGAAAAGGCTCTTTCATGTGACACATGTGTGATGAGTAGCCTACTTCTCGAGGAGTTCAACAGAGAAGAATGGGTGAATTTGGACGCACTTCATGCTTGTAGTGAAGTAAAGATGAAGCGCTGCATGCTGCGCAGGAGACTGCGGCTCACTGGTAGTTATTATAGGTAACTTCAAATCAGCGCGATTTACCCTTATAGGCTACTGCACATTACAAGATATGTACGAGATGATCCGCAGCACTGAAGTGAGAAATGATTTAACTCTTTGTGTAGCGCATGTGAGCGCTTTTTTCCCCATTTCAACCTGAATATTGGTGGGGACATTTCAGTCGTAATTTGACATTGGTGGGGACACGTCCTTTGGTCCCCACGCAAATCTACGCCCCTGACAGCAATACTAACTCGTTGCAGTGTGCGATATATAATGGGCCGTTCATTTAGCGTTTTCAGAATCAGCGCGCTCGCAAGCTGTGGTCGCTGACGATTCCTTTTTGACATTTTCCTTATCTAGCCTACAGCAAGCGCACACATTAACAATAACAATTAAAGACAAGTGTTCTCGTTGACTGAAATGAAGGGAAATCGGTGATTTTGTTTGATATTGACATGGCAACGAACCGCGAATGTAACAATACTGTGCAGGCTACGGTTACGGAGTCAAGTGAGGTGGGAAGTTATATAAATTACTCAGATAGACCTACGAACTAAAATAAAATACATTTTAATTAAATACTCATTATTATTTTCAAAAGCTGAGCCACATCAGAGGGATCAAAGAGCCACAAGTGGCTCCGGAGCCACGGGTTGCCTACCCCTGGCCTAGGATGACCAATTTTTTGCGTATGTTTGCCTCCAGAGGTCATGTTAACCCATTACATATGCACACATGTGCATAAACAGATATTCACACACACACACACATTCACAGTAATCATACGTATGACACATACACACACGGTAGACATATGTACACATGCATGCACATGCACACACACAGGCACTCCCACAAGCACATGCACACACACACACACACACACACACACACAAACATAAACACGTACACGCACACATGCACACAATTCAAGAATTTCTCAGAATTATAAACAGGCAAGATGGGGGTGGGGTTGTATAAAATGTATTTTACATGTGAAATCTATGAACTAATCATGTTTTGGTACTTGTTGTCTAGCAGATACCAGTGAGAATTGAGTGTGCATAATGCAATTCAGTGAGACAGTTAGAATCATATATGTCTTTCACCTTTTGTTTTTAGCCAGCAGCCAGACCAGCAGATACCCTGACTTTGCTGAATTACTGAAGCTAAGCAGGCTTAGTTAGTACTTGGATAAGAAACCTCCTTGGAATAGTAGGTTCCTGCTGGAAGTGGTGTTGGTGCCTGGCCAGTAGGTGGCACTCTTCCCTGTCTCCAAAAGCCACCAAACAAATATCAATCCCAATGTCCTATTGCAGTGACAGGGACACTACTGCAGGAGATGTTTTCCTTTGCATGAATGTTAAATTGAGGTCCTGACTAGAGGTCTGCGCGGGACTGATTTTTCAGTCCCGCTCCCTCAATATTCTGTCCCGCTCCCGCCCGCTCCCGCATTAATGTGTCATTTTTAGTCCCGCTCCCGCCCGCATCTGTAACATGATGTCCCGCTCCTGCCCGCTAAAGCCCGCATGCAGGAGGGATAGCCTATTCAGTTTTTCTTTCTGTCTCACGAAAGGAGCACACACACCTGAGAAAGACTCCAGATGTCAGTTTCTTGGTTCTGAATGTAGGCTAACAACTGAAGTACTGTAGGCCTAGTCTGGTGCCCTCTTCCTCTGTCATGCTTTCGATTTTGAGTTTTGACAATGAGCAGCAGGAACAAATTGAACCCACGTAAACGACAATATAGGCTATAGGCCTGCTATCCGTCAGTTATGCTTAAACCCCGTTTTTTAATGCTGCCTAACAGAACATCCAGCTGAACTATAGTTATGAACAGTACTTTAATCATTTCCATATTTAATTTTACGCACATATTTAATTTGCGGGAGTGCAGTGAATCATCGGTTTGTCCTGCACCCGCAACGCACCTCTCTCATCCCGCCCGCTCCCACAAAGAGCTTTCAAAAGTTGTCCAGCGCCGCACTCTTTTGCGTCGGGACCCGCGGGTCCCACGGGTCTACCGCGGGAGTGCAGACCTCTAGTCCTGACTCACCATGATTGTTAAAGATCCCATGGCACTGGTCATATTTTGTACCGCTCTGCGCTACATCTAGTTAAGTGACATTTGGTTTTTGTTATAACAAGTTAGGGTTAGGACTAGGATTAGGGTTAGAGTTAGGGTTAGGGTTAATGGTTAGGGTTTGGGTTCGTGACGACAGTGTCATGTGTTCATGACAATGTCATGTCACTCTTATGTTGATACTGTCAAGTAAAGTGTTACCGTGTTTTTTCTATATGAACACCACACTATCCATTATTCTGGAGGTTGAGTGATGTATCCCAAAATTCAAATCTTTTTTGAATTTTGTGTTAAAGGAGTGTGACTGAACTAAATTCTAAATGTAACCATTATCATTAGGCAAAGATCCTCTTTTCATTAGGGGTGTTGGACGTGTGTAGCTTAGGGAAAGGGTACGAAAACACATGCACGCCTGCAGGTGTACGTCCGTACGCACTGTGCGTACCATCAGGCTACTCAACAACGAGAGAAAATTTCCCTTGTGTGTGTGTAATGTGTATTCACACCAAATTGGCCCACCATACCTTCCCAACTATGCACATCCCATTAGCTGCCATCAGGCTATTTACAATTTTCTATTCCGTAACTTAGTGAACACTAATCAAAATTAACGCGCACACATTTTGTTTGAGCAGGAGACACAATATGCACGCAGGCACGTAGGCTACTTGTTGTTTTCTTTTACTCGGCTATCTATCTATATGTGGTTATCAGCGCACAATGTTGAGCTAATTCACTAATTCAATACTCATGATGGATATCACAAGTTTAAACAACAGAAAGTACGGAGGCAGCAAAGCTAGAGGAGATGGGCAAGAACAAAGTAATTGGTGTGCTTGTCAGAACGTTAGACTGCATTACAGCAATTTAAAGCCAGACGTCAAGAACAAAACAAGGTAACTTTAGCTTGTATAGGGCTGTATCAAGTTGTCCAAATGAATAGGTCATAGTAGACGTTGTTGTTGTATTATTGCATGTGGATGTTGTTATGCTATGTAGGCTAATTTTTAAAAACTGGGAAATGGACAAATATTGTCCACACATATTTATTTATTTTTGCGGGGGGGGGGGGTTGGCGATGGGTCGGGTGTGCGTAACATAGCATTAATTCCTGCAGGCGCCCCTGCGAAAACACATTGTTGAACACAGTGTGTCAGCCCAGACACCATAGCCGGTGTAGGATTAAAACCAGACGTCACCATGACAACAGGGAATTAACAAAGGAAAGACTCCTGTGTCATTCATAGGGGCCCTGTGCCATTAAAAACATCAAAGCACACATGGGGTTTCAGACAGAGAGAAAGATGGAGGGAGAAAGATGGAGGGAAAGAAAGAGAGAAAGTGAGGGAAAAGAAGAGGGTGTGTGTGTCTTTGACAGAAAAAGAGAAGGGTGTGTGTTAGAATGAGAGAGTGAGTGTATGTGAGTGTGAGGAGAAGAAATAGGGTGGGCAAGTGAGAAAAACGGTGTGTGTGAGAGAGAGAGAGAGATGGAGGGAGAGAGAGAGAAAAAACAAGTGAGCGTGTCCTGCACCTGAGGCTCCTGCCCCCTCTGTTCAACCTTTTTAAGATCTGACTGGAGCTCAGACACTTTTAAAGAGCTCTTCACCTCACCTCCCCACCCCTCCACTCCTTTCTCTCATTTCATTGCTCATTTCTACCCCTCCCCCTATCCCTCTATTCCTCCACAGGCCCACAGTTTCTGCTCAGTCCCCATCTTGTCTCTCTTCTCATTTGTACCCGTGCTGTTCGCTCAGGCGAAACATCCATTTCACTCGCCCCAATCAATGACACGATCAAGAGAAAAGGCCATTCGCTCTGTCCTTTTTGCTCTCTTTCTTTCTCCGTTCCTCTGTCTTTTTCTATCTTTTTTTCCCCTCTCTGTCAGTCTCTCTTTCTGTCTTTCTCTCTCTGTCTCTCTCTCAATCTCTCAATTATTCTCCTGCTTTTACCCTCCCATTCTGTCTCATTCCCTCTCTCTCTCTCGCTCACTCACACAGACAGCTTTCATCAGCCGTCTCCATATGGTGGCTTCAGCCAAAGCCATAATCAATGTTTTGTGAACCGTAGACTAAGAGCGAATAACCTTAAATAGATGTAATCACTCTGCCAGATGAAAGCAGTTGGACAAAAGTCAGAGAGACAGAGAGAGAGAGAGAGAGAGAGAGAGAAAGAAAGATAGAGACAGAGAGAGAGAGAAAGAGAGAGACGCAGACAGATCAGGAGTTATCACTATCCTCCACACATCACAAGGCATACAAAACACATTAGCGACACATAAACACAGAGTGTGTGGCCCTGTGAATGAGATGTTCTGGCTTTGAATGTGCAAACATCACACCTATTTGGAGTGCAAACACCGATGCAAGCTCTGACAGGAAGACATGTAGTCTAAGTGACCGAGGCAGTAACAAAATCTGAATACCACTGGTCAGTGTAAACGATGCTGTGTCTCTCAGTTCTCCACGTGATGCAGAAAGTGGATGCTATGTCTCGCCATATCACGTGGAATTTAGTAAACTTTCACTTCATCAGGTAAACAACACTTTTCACCACCCTGCAACATTCATTTATGGTGCCCACAACTGAACTAAACTGAACGATGTCATTCAAACACATCAGACACAGTTGAATGGAGTCAACTAATGACAACATTAAAAGGAATCAAAAGTTTAGCCAGGAATCATTAAAAAAATACAATACATGATACTGACATGTCAACAAGTAGTCCACTAGCAGCTACACTATGACAATTTAATAGTCTAGCAGGCATAGGGAAGTGGACAATGACAAAAAAGCGAAAGAAACACATTAAGGTAAACAAATGTAAAAGTTGCTTTCAAAATGGTTCAAAGAAGCAGAACTGGTGGTTTTGTTTCTCCCATTGATGTATTTAATCACAATCTGGATTACACCTGCTTTTAAAAGGTGTAAAGGTTTCACCACAAAATAGATGTGCACTGTTTTCATATACATGCCGGAATACCTTATCAATCACTCTTAAAGGAAAATTCCAGTTTTTAGCACTTTAAGGCCCTTTTCTGGTTTGTTTTGGATGAAATAGAGTGGTGGACACCGAAATTTTGACGATTGGTCCTGTCTCGACTTTTCTGACTCGTTTTGAATCACCTTTGACTGCTCAGGGTGGCTGCCAACAGGCATACTGTAGTAGGCTACTCAAACATGTCCTAAAACAACCCTTAACGTTCGTTTTCAAAACTGTGCAACTCACAGAGTGGTTAGTGGTGTTTGTTGATGTTCCAAAACAAGTAGCGTAGCGAAATACAGTTTCTGTCGTGTTTTATTTGGCATTTTGTAAAATCCCATTGATTTCTGTTGGAAGACTCATTGCACGTTGATATTACTGCGCCACCGTCTATGCTTCAGGTTCAAATATTGAGCGGAAGTTTATAAACGGTTGTGAGGTGTCTGAATAAATAGTTCCACAATAGGCCTAGCAAATAAGACGGCTGGAAATCATACATTGCGCCGATATATTTGCTTTTAATAGTCAACGAACTCCACTAACTCGGTGAGTTGCACAGTTTTGAAAACGAACGTTAAGGGTTGTTTTAGGACATGTTTGAGTAGCCTACTACAGTATGCCTGTTGGCAGCCACCCTGAGCAGTCAAAGGCGATTTAAAACAAGTCAGAAAAGTCGAGACAGGACCAATCGTCAAAATTTCGGTGTCCACCACTCTACAGTAGTTTATCCAAAACAAACCAGAAAAGGGCCTTAAAGTGCTAAAAACCGGAATTTTCCTTTAACACTTCTCAACCTTTCCATAAATGTGTATGCAGGAGCAATAACAGAGCAGCTTGTGTGTCCCCACGAAATGCGCTTTCATTCATGTATGGTCTGTACTTTTCAGATTCAGAGAGATTTATCCATCACATACACAGTTATAGCAGTATATAACAAGCAGTGAAATGTTTTTGCTTACATAACGATGCCATGTTTCAAGGCGCATATAAAGCAGGAAACAGGCGCTAATGTCTTAGCACATCAGCTCCCAGGTGTTTAAAACCAAATATTCCGCCAAATATTCAACACACGATTAAGCCTCAATGTCAGTTCACTACTCTTACTGATGTGACATTATCCATCCATATTGTATGTTTACATTACACCAAATTTAGCAAGCATTTACAGACCACCATATAAATACACATAATATATCACCATTGAACCATAACCCAGTAAACATAAACATGATTTAGAATCGCTCAAATGAAATGCAGCAGCACTCAGACATAACTTCGCACCTCTCACTTTGCACCATCCAAACATAAATTAGCACCACCCAAACATCACTCTACATCGCTCAAACATAAATTAGCACCACCCAAACATCACTCTACATCGCTCACACATAAATCAGCACCACCCAAACATCACTCTACATCGCTCAAACATAAATCAGCCCCACCCAAACATCACTCTACATCGCTCAAACATAAATCAGCCCCACCCAAACATCACTCTACATCGCTCAAACATAAATCAGCCCCACCCAAACATCACTCTACATCGCTCAAACATAAATCAGCACCACCCAAACATCACTCTACATCGCTCAAACATAAATCAGCACCACCCAAACATCACTCTACATCGCTCAAACATAAATCAGCCCCAACCCCACGGCCATCAAGGCCTCTCTCTCAGACAGTTGTCTGCCCTTGGCCAGGTGCTGGAGCCATTTGCACGCACTCACACTCCGCCATGACGTGCGTTAGCAGTGCGGACAGATGTTAGCAGTGCAGAAACAGACAGGCATGCAGAGAGCCACCAGCCTGAGCAAACACAGGGCCTGATGCTGCTGTCATAACCTTTAGCAGATCTGTGTGCTTGCACTGACAGCTGGAAGCCCCCAGCAGAACGGAGAAGGGGACACACACACACACACACACCCATAATTATTATATAACAATAAATATGTTTTAATGTTTTATTTACATTTATTATAATAATGTTGTATTTGTATGTATTGAGCATCTTCTGAGGGTATTCCCATTTCTCCCCAACTCTGTGCTAACCTGGGTGGTAATTGATGCTGGAAAAACATGACCACTGCCCAGGCAGATATTACTGGGACAGAAATATCTCTAGTTTTATTGTTATCTCATCTAAATGGTAAAATGCACAGCAAACCTATATGCATTTTGTTGATGAAAATAAAGAAATCAGTCAAATTAATTCATTATGATTCATTCTAAAAACAATAAGCTCTGTACTTTTGCCTGTGTTTGTTCATTCTTTGTCCCTTCAAAGGAAACATATATCAAAGAGAAAGATGCATTAGATTACCCTGACAAATCTTTTCACCACTCATACAATTACATCATTATTGTGATCCCACAGGCAATTTATTGACATGATGAATTATTTATGCATTGTATCTTCAACACTAAACCTCCCGTTCTGACCGTTTTAAACAGTTTAATGTTACAGATTCTTTATTACTTGTATCATAAATTCTGCATATATATTACTGGCATTTTCTGAACTGTAGGGAGTGTTTTTGCTTGAGGTATTTCTTCGAGAAACTACTATGAATGTTTTTAATGTGTGCTGCCAAGAAGAGAAGGGAAATCCCTTTGTTTTGTTATATTAAACTATGGGATTTTGGTCTGATTCCTGTAGGCTGACCGGAGGTTATTAATAGAAGCCTGCAGAATCTGTGAGTGTGTGTGTGTGTGTGTGTCTGAGTGTATGTGTGTGTGTATGTGTAACAGGGAGAAATAGATGTGTGTGTATGAGCGTGTGTGTGTATGTGAGAGAGAAAAAGAGAGGGAGGGAGAGAGAGAGAGCTGCATCTTTGAACATAAGCCCTCAGGTTTACTCCAGGGCTTTAGATAGCCCTCGTCTCTAACTCTTCCCTCTCCTCTCACTTCCTCCACTCTCTCTCTCCCCCCTCCCCTCTCTCCACTCCTCTCCTCCACCCATCTCCTCCTCTCCACTCCTCTCATCTCTCCTTCTCTCCACTCTCATGCCTGTTTTCCCCTTAATTCAGTTTGGCATCCCCGCTGTCAGAAAATTGGAACGTGTTCGATTCCGTGCTTCAGTGAGTTTCTACATCACACAGAGAGCCAGGCCCACCGAGTGTGTGGCTGTTTGTGTGCATGGATGCTCATGTCTGTCTGTGTGTGTGTTTGTGTCTGTGGACATGTATCTCTGTGTGTGTGTGTTTGTGTTTGTGTGCACCAGTGTATGTGTGTGTGTGTGTGTGTATTTGTCCATCAGAAACACCAAGTGGCATGGACCAGGCTGTCCCCGACCGGTTGTGTCTGCCGTTCGGTCAAACACATCAGGCTCAGTCTCTCCTGCATCTAATCTGCACATTTAAAAAAGGGGACAGAGGGGTAGGTTGCTTGTGTGTGTGTGTGTGCGTGTCTGTATGTATGTGCATCCAATGTGAGTGTGTATAGTGTGTATGTGTCTCTGAATGTGAGTGTGTATAGTGTATGTGTAAATATATACCGGTATATACTGTATATAAATAAAAGTATGTGTTTCCATGTCAATGTGTGTGTGTGTCTCCATGTCAATGTGTGCGTGTGTGTGTGTGCCAGAAACACTGAGATGACCGCAGACACCCCCCGCTGCTTTGCCATTTGGTCACACATACACACCAGACCTGAGGTCTCTTCTGCATCCAATCTGCACATTTAAAAATGGGGACAGAGAGGGATGGAAGGCCAGTATCTCATCTACCCAGCGGCCCATTAAGGCCCCACTAACCTGGGCAGCAGGGGCCAGCCCTGGACCCCTGCTGGTTCTGGAGGACAGGGCACACAGGAGCCAATCTGCCTGGGCAGGGGGCATCGTGTGGACCGTCGTCTTCCAGATTTCCATCCCCAGGCTGCCTCAGGCAGATCTAATGAAAAGTTTTAGACCAGAAATGTTTTTTCTCAGAACTTCAAGGAACTAGGAGTTTATTCAAAAAAAAAACAAAAAAACAGATATTCCCCTTTCATGAATATTTATACATAATGTTTTTATTAGACATTTCAGGTAGTGTCAGTGACACTGCAGTTTGGTTGTTTTAAAAAATATAATTTTAATAAATCATTTTAATTGAATATTTGATCGAAATGACAGATGTGCTTTGTGGGAAATGACAACAGATCAAATTTGATCCCGGGTTGCCGTGGGCACTGAGATCCAAATGCGGAGCAAATGTTGCAGCCGCTTGGGCCACAGTTTCACCACATTACAAATTGCTAATTGGTTCTTGAAAAAGCCCCAGGTTCAGCGTGACTTTACACTTTATTAGCTGATTCTAAAGACTCTGACTCTAAAGACTCTTATATTGAAGACTCCATGTCAATATATCCTAAAGAATATTAGTGAAACTTCTCAGTTATAAGAACTAAACTAAATGTACCATTTTTAGGAGGTATCAGGGGAAATGCATTCAAACTCCATTACACATTCATGACCACCAGATATGATTAACATTCTGAATGATATGCCAAGTGATGATTAATTCTATAAATTATTAAGTATGTACAGTACATGTTTATACTCACTATACATGACACTGTATATAAAAGACATTTTCAGAAATGCTCCCGTGCCTGCAAGCAGTGGGTTATATGTCTGATGTAATGTACTGTATGTGGGGAGGATTTGTGGTATGCTTTCTGTTCGCTAAGCCTCTTTGCTTCCATGAAACCCTGTCTCGTGTTCTGAGGCTGCAGTGATCTAAGAGGGTTAGAGGAGGACAGGATGGAAGGCTGAAGGCTAGTCAAGAAGTGGCCCAAAGGAGGCGTCTGTGTCGATCTTCATAGAGGGCTGCTGAGATCTCAAGGTTCTGCTCCCTTTGTTGGGTTTATGCAGAGCCGTATAAAGATATTTTTAAGGCTCTGGGTTTATGCAAGTGTCACCGTAGCAACTGAGTTCTTCTTTTCCTGGAAATTGTAAACAAAAGGGTGTGAGTATTCTGGAAGAATCCTGGTATACTCGCAAACAACAAAGTTGCACAGACGACACACAAGCACACACACACACACATACATAGAGTGCGGAGTGATTCATCATTCAAGTGCTTGGTATTTCCTAAAGCCAGATGCCGGCTGTGTCTCAAACACACACACCACAAACCTCACACTGTGCACAAACTTTCGAAGCCATCCTTTTCTACAGCTTAACCTGCAGTGAGTGCCAGGACACATCCACAGACCCAAGCCTGTCAGCAGCATTGTTTTCCCCTGCCCTGGGTCCCGGCTTGCTGTCCAAGAATGAGATATGGACAAACAAGGGAGAGAAAAACAAAAAGAGAGAAAGGAGATGGAGGGAAAGACAGAGAGAAATGGGGAGATAGAGAGAGAGCAACTAAAATGAGAGATCCCTATTTCCAGACAGGTCGGCTTTTTCTCTTAACTTCAGACAGCCTCTCTTGGGCAACAATTAATTATCTGTGTGTGTGTGTGTGTGAGAGAGAGAAAGACAGCTATGTTCAGTGTGTGTACTGCTATGCTGTGTATCACTGAGGCAAGAAACACTCCACATACTCGGGAGGCTTATTAAGATGTGTCACTCAACACACACACAACACACATTCCTGAGCTGTGTGCTCATCTCAGTCACTCACTAACTGCGTGTGTGTGTGTGTGTGTGTGTGTGTGTGTGTGTGTGTGTGTGTGTGTGTGTGTGTGTTTGTGTGCTCTGATAGAGTATGTCTATTACTGAAGTCGTATAATACTGTTGCAGACTGGTAAGCAAGTGTGTGTGTATTTACAGGTAAATAACAACACTCTAAGCTGTCTTGAAACAGACAAAAATTAGACAGTGTTATGCACTACACATTATAAATAAGAAAGGGAAGAATAAGATTGCATGAGGTAGAGAGAAGGATAGAGCAATAGAGAGAGAAGGGTAGAGAGAAAGAGAGATGACAAGACACAGAGAAAAATGGAGAGATACACAGAGAGAGAAAGAGAGCAGGATGTGACTGTGAGAGAGGGAGGAGTAAGAGAAAGATGGAGAGATACACAGAGAGAGAAAGAGAGCAGGATGTGACTGTGAGAGAGGGAGGAGTAAGAGAAAGATGGAGAGATACACAGAGAGAGAAAGAGAGCAGGATGTGACTGTGAGAGAGGGATGAGTAAGAGAAAGATGGAGAGATACACAGAGAGAGAAAGAGAACAGGATGTGACTGTGAGAGAGGGATGAGTAAGAGAAAGATGGAGAGATACACAGAGAGAGAAAGAGAGCAGGATGTGACTGTGAGAGAGGGATGAGTAAGAGAAAGATGGAGAGATACACAGAGAGAGAAAGAGAGCAGGATGTGACTGTGAGAGAGGGATGAGTAAGAGAAAGATGGATAGATACACAGAGAGAGAAAGAGAGCAGGATGTGACTGTGAGAGAGGGATGAGTAAGAGAAAGATGGAGAGATACACAGAGAGAGAAAGAGAGCAGGATGTGACTGTGAGAGAGGGATGAGTAAGAGAAAGGTGGAGAGAAAGAGAGAATGGAGCAGTGGGTGACAGTGTAAGAGTTCACTATGTTGAAGAGGAAGAGCGAAATAGAAAAAAGAGCAGTGAGTGTTTGTCGTGTGTGTGTGTTTGTGTGTGTGTGTGGAGAGAGCAAGTTTGCCTTTTCCGAAACTCGATTAATCTAGTCCTCAGGCCTGTTCCTCCCAGAATGCACCTCTGCTGCTTTGAGCCTAGATCGGAGGAGACAGCTGCATCTGTTTCTTGCTAAACACACACACACTCAAACACACACACAAACTCTCAAATGACACCCACACACAAATGCACAGATATGATCACTCAGACTAAGATGACTTCAAACATAGAAGCGAATGACCAACCCAACCATATGTGTGTTTACTGTATGTGCTATAGAGATACAGAAGGACAGAGAGAAAATGTGTGTGTGTGCGTCTGTGTATGTTTGTGTGTTTGTTGTTGAAGTGTGTGCAAATTGTATGTGTGAGAGAGGGTGTATAGACATGTACAGAGGGTGTATAGGGTGTATAGTGTGTGTGTGTGTGTGTTTGTGAGTGTAAAGTTTAGCAGAATGAGGTGGCAGAGGGGAGAGTTGAGTGAATCGTGGTTGGCGCTGGAGAATTTGCCCATGTTAAAATGTAATGTACTGTCCCTTTGGATTTAAATGCTCCACAGCACTGCTCTCTCTGTCACACACACACACACACACACACTTATTTGTATACATACATATGCATGAATGGAAAAATACACACACACTCACAACAAATTCACACACAGAGGCAAGGCACTTACACACTGTTACGGATGCTAGAGAATGTGACATTCACCCTGTGACCTGAGTATTTAAAATAATGCATGCTGTATACTTACACATAGCTGGGAAAGTGTAGCAACATGATTGGCCTCAGGCTTTGCCATAGCAGTGCCTGTGTATTTGTCTCTCTCTCTCTCACACACACACACACACAGAAGTGTAATTGGGGGAGTGCAAGATAGGGACACAAATATTAAATTTTCTTGCTTTTGCATTGAGCCTTTAAATCCAACTTTTTCAAATAAGCATGGAAAGGCATGCATAAGCAAAACCATCAGACAGACAGATATACAATGTCTCTGAAGTTTTTCTCTAAATCTCCTCACAGAACTGCACAGACAGACCCCCCCCCACACACACACACAGACAGACAGACACACACAGCCTGGTATAAAAAAAAAACTCGGCAACTCAGACCAAGCTCATAAGACAAGTCAAACACAAGCTCTGTGGCTGTGTGTGTGACAGAAAAAGAGAGAGAGAGAGAGTGTGTGTGTGTGTGCATACTGGAGCAGCGCTCCTCATTTTACAGTGAATTAGGATGGTGTGCTGACGACAAGCCCAACGGAGGATTAGATTAGACAAGAGACACACAAGATGGAGATTCATTACATCTACAAGAGATTAAAACACAAAAAAATTGAATTTAGGGACCGGAATCTCTTTCCCTCCGTCTCTCACTCTATCCATCTTTCTCTCTCTTAATCTCCCTCTCATTTCCTTTATTGTTCTTTCTATTGCTCTCTACCCCTCACATTCTTTTTCTCTCTCTCCTTCTCTCCCTCTGTCAGTCTCTGGCCGTGTAAAAAATGAAAAGGGGCACATTAATTATTCTCCTCTGTGAAGCAGCAGTACTCTTCCCTGCAGAAGGAGGAGAAATCATTTAGTTCTAATTCATCTGTTATGAGGGGAGGGTGTGGGCTCAATGTGTGTGTGTGCTGCCACCCTCATTTTTGTGTGTTGTGTTCCAGTGTGCTTGTGTTGCGTAACTGTACTTATGTGTGTGAGTCTTTCGTGTTTGGTAACGGTGTGCATACATTTGTCAGGGTACACTGTGTGTGTGCGCGCTTCTCTGAGGGAGGGAGATTAATCTCAGCTGGTCTGGGAGGTGATGTAGCGCTTCAGTTAGCCGCATGCCGCTAACACTCCTTAATTACAATAAGCTCCTGCCTCAGGCCCAATCCCAAACACTGCAGCAGCACTGTGTAAGCACATGAACACACAATCTCCATCGCTTTCTTTCTTGCTTGCTGTTGTTTCTGTGCAATGTTTTTTGCTTTCTGCTTTTTTGTTGTCATGTTTTTCTTTCATGTTTTTTTCTTTCTTCCTTTTTTAGCGCTTACACTTCTTGTGTGCCCGTCCGATTTCCCTGAAGTCTTTCTTTCTACCACAACAACAATAACAACAGCTACTATTATCACAACCACTACTACTATTATTACAAATACTAATAACAACAACAACACCAAGCTGTAGTATGATCTAAATCTGCAACAAAGGCACTTTAACCTAAAATTAAATTCTGTATTTCTGCAAGAGCAATTCTGACACATTCTACTGTTATATCTGGAAGGAGACTGATCAACATTCAGTGGTCTGTGATGAGCGTGACTGCCTCAATCTGCCAATTTACATCGGAGATGAAATAACAGGGAAGCTCAAGCTGGTGAAGAATGAATGTGTGTGTTGTACATTTACATGCATGCACAACTGATTACATCACATCAAGTGTGAACTGACTGTGCCTCTGAGTAGCTTGTGTGTGTGTGGATGAGAGAGAAAGAAAGAGTGTGTGTGTGTGTATGTGTGTGTTTTCAAAAGGCTTGTCTCCACGTTCTGAAATGTATTAGGGAAAAAAAGTTGTCTTTCCAAGTGTCATCCAAAGAAAACCAAGTTGTCAAAATGAATGACAGTTCACACACAGACTCACAACCTTGTTCTGTGTCCATGTTCATGAACACACACACACACACACACACACAGAGCACCAAAAAGAGAACAAAAGAAGAATGAAAGGGGGACATCAATCTGGTTTTGTCAACATGCTCTATCGTGCCGTTATCACCACGGAAACGCTCAGGTAATTTATGGGCTGCATTCATCTCCATTGATCAGAAGCAGTCAGCTTTACCCACCCACAAGGACAGTCTGGCTACACACACATGCAGACACACACACACACTTACCCTTAGTCAATATCTAAATGGGCTCCTTATGAAGTGATGGATGTCGTCTGGTTGTGGGATTTTCTGAACGTTCCAATCTTCACCTGAGCAATGGCTGGTCCTCCACTGCTAATTAGCTAATCTTTAGCAGACTCATGGCTAAACATTACTATGATAAATAAGCATAATCAAATACTAACTCAGTTACTCAATAACAACAGTGTTGTAATTACACAGTAATACAATAATTATAATAATAATACATTCCATTTTAATAGTGTTTTTCTAGACACTCAAAGACTTTACATTACACATACATACTGTACATCACATACAAAAAAAATGCTCAACTTGAAGTGGTATTTAGAGGGCTGGCCAGGAAGTTTGAGTGATGCCATGAATCTTTCATTAGCGATAAGAGAGCAGGCTAATTTCTTGCTAGGCACACTTGAACACATGTTCCCCAGATTAACATGGTAGGTAATGGGAACATGGAAAAGGGCCCTATCTTCTTTGTGTTCCTTTGGCTGCTGGTTTTCACATCAAATCCATAATAATTACATCCTTCCTATCAGTCTGCATACAAAGACAAAGACACATTTACAGTATATACCAATGGAGTTTTCTTTTGGATTTGTGCTTATGTTTGTACTTATGCACCCTGTATTTTAATGAAGAACATTTATTTATTTACAATACATTATTCATTCACAAAGGAAATTGGGGTCCTTAAAGGTTGGATTTTTCCTCATTTTTTAATTAAGGCATTAGGATCCATTTCCAAAAGATGATTTTTTATTCCTCTTTTCAGTCAACTTTAGCATGGGGTTGAAGACTTTCTATAGGCACTGTACAATATTCATGAGATTCCACCACAACACCCAAAGTTAGTCTGGACTTCTCCCGGAGGTAAGTGCAAATATTTGTAAAGCGATAAGCTATCAACAATTTCTTGTTGAGATTTTTTATTTTTAGTCATGGTTGAACATATAATTTGTTTAATTTTAAGGAATTTAGCTTCCTCTGTTTTCCATTAGGTGTCGCCACTGCTGGTTTGGTGTGGTTATGGGAGGGTGTTCCAGAGGGAGGGTGCATGTGAAAGCCTCAGGCCCAGAGCTTGGTCCAGGTGGTCTTAAGGGTGTTTGCGTGGGTGGGGATGTGGCGGATGGAGGTTGGACAGGTTAGGTTATTGAGGGCTTTGTAGGTGAGGCAAAGTATTTTGTGTTTGACAGGGAGCCAGTGGAGGTTGTGAAACACAGGGGAATGATACATTTCAGCTGTTAAAATAATAATAACACTTACATCACTTTCCATAACCTCAGTCTTTTTGCATCACCCTTCCCTGCCCTTACTTCTCCAAAGCCGGCTGCTTTGAAACCCAAACTTGTATCTGCAAAACCACCAGTCGTGACATCTTTCAAGATATCGCCGTCTTTTCATTTGCAGCGTTCCCAACTCTCACGCACTTGGTGTGACACTCACACCTTCTACCTTAATCTCACTCTCTCACGCCCTGCAAGAAATCCAATTCGCATACATTTAAAAATAAATAAATAAACCCCTTCACATTTACAGATGATCCAACAACACAGTATGTGCATTGCTTTCGCCGTTGCTAAAGGTGACATCTGCCCTTATGTCATCATCCCTTTTTTCTCTCATTTGAGACTTGAATGATGATTCGCTAAAAATCGTTCCTGTGCTGCATGCTTTGGGTCTTACTCTAACTCACCCTCTCTCTGTTACCCCTATACCCCCTACTCTATCTAACTCACCCTCTCTCTATTACCCCTATCTAACTCATCCTCTCTCTATTTCTGTTATCCCATATACCCCTTACACTATCCAACTCACACTCGTTCTGTCTCTCTCCTACACCCTATACCTCTTACTCTATCTAACTTGCTCTCTCTCTTTCTCTCAGTCTCTTTCATCCCCCCCTGAATCTTTTCCTCTTGCCCTCTCTCCAGCGGCGCCGGAACGAGTTTGAAAGTGGGGGTGCAAAAAAAAAAAAAGCTGGTTTCGGGCTGGGTTCCCCGAGACAATTCCAGAGGCCAACTATTCACGCACGTTTTCACGATATAAGATAGTCTAATAATAATAAAAAAGTCTGTCTGTCTAAAAAAACTGTCATTATGCTAGGTGCGTGGTTAGGTGCTGTGTAGTGATTTCGGGTGGTTTCATTCAAGCTGATTGGACTGCAAGTAGCGTCTTTTTACGCACAGAGTGATTTAGTCTAGGCTACAAGTTCTAAATGAATAATCTGCTAAAATAAACTGCGCCTGATATTGACAGACACAGACACACTAGCATAACCTGAATTTCCATTCAAGGAATAAAAGAAGGTAGTCTATAGCCTACAATAATAATGATCACAATCTCCAGCCAAGGTCATTCCCAATCTCCACGCATCACAATCTCCAGCCAAGGTCATTCCCATTCTCCACGCAGTGCCAAGATGCACCCGCATATTTTGGCCTGTAAATCACTGACATATTATAATTTCATTGCATTTTACAAGAGCCCTATAACATCGAAATGATCAAAAACATTGAAACAACCTTGTGATCAAACAAACACCTGTCTGTTCTACTCATTTCAACTGGCTGCTCAAAACTGCTCAAAAAATATAGCAATTTTTTTTTTTTTTTTTACAGTAACACAAATAGTTACTTTCCCTGGTAACGAGTTACTATTATCATAGAGTAATTCAGTTACTAACTCAGTTACTTTTTGGAACAAGTAGTGAGTAACTATAACTAATTACTTAAAGTAACGTTCCCAACACTGATAATTAATTAGGCCCACAAACAGCCCACCAGGTTCTGAAACTACGTCATACTGCTAGAAGAATTTCTATCGGATCGGCAATTAAAAATCAGGAGGGCAGACAACGGATGAAAGTTGAATCAAGTGAACAGTTTAATCTTTTCGTTTGGAACAGTGCACGGGTGCAGTCGCATGTGGAGTGAAGTAGGCCTAGCTTCATTTTAAACAGACTCAGACCCTAAAACATACAGTAGAGGAGGAAGGCTGAACGTTTTTTTTTTTTGTTTTCTTTTCCGAAGAACGCAACCCGCCGTTCATTTGCCAAACAGAATTGCCTGAACACGGCTTTAAGATTTAGGGAATCGGTCAAGTCCTTGTGGATGTTAAAGCAGAGCAAGTAATTCTCGGTCATGGAAGACCGGAGATATGTTTTTTTTTGTTGTTTTTTTAAAGTATATTTTTGGGCTTTTTATGCCTTTAATCAGATAGGACAGTGGAGAACGACAGGAAGCGAGTGGGAGAGAGAGTCGGGGGGGGGGATCCGGAAAGGACCACGGGGCAGGAATTGAACCCGGGTCGCCGACGTATGGTGCAGGTGCCCCAGCCAGTTGCGCCACAGCTGGGGCCCGGAGATATGTTTTTATGCGGTGTAGAGATGTAGTAGTGTATCTAAGATCTCTGTAGTCCTCCACACACAAGTTTCAAGAACAAATACAACTGAAGGTAGCGTAGAGCAGTAATGCACAGCGATTTGTAAGGTAAGTGTGTCGGTGGTGACGATAACTGAACTGAGCTTCAGTATCATCGTAGCCTCGTTGGTCGCATTGATACGGTTGGATAGCTCTTTTCCTGGACCAGTCACCTGGTTTGCAGGCGAAATATCCGATTGGCTGAGCATGACATCATGACCAAGAGGCCAGACTAGAGCAGTAATTAAAGCTACAGCGCTGTTAATAGATCTAGTTCATGCTCTAATCAATGCGATGCCGTGTCGGTGTTGTGGTCAACAACTGCGTTTTTTTTTTTTACCCCCCCCCCCCAAAAAAAAAGAGGGGGTGCATTCGCACCCCCTGCACCGGTGCTTCTGGCGTGCCTGCCTCTCTCTCCCCCATCGCTTCCCCTCTCATCTGTTCCTGGGGACTAGTGGTGACTCACAGGTGGCCTGAGGGTGTGCATGTACACCTTCTCCTCTACCTCCAACCTCTTCTCTCCTTTATTCCCTCTTTATTTTCTACCCCCTCCGCCCGACACACACACACACACACCCTTGGGGGTGTGCAGTGACTCAGAGGTTTGTAGGGAATCAGGTGGCAGCATGCAGAGGTGACTGTAGGTGCCCTCCCTCTCTCCCCTACTCTCTTCCTCTCCCCTGGCTCTTTTAATCCTTCTCTCTCTCCCTCCCTTATCCTCCCTTTCTCCCTGAAAGCCCAAATGACTCAGAGATTTGTGGGGATTCAGGTCTCCTGTGAGAGGCTGCATAGGACAGAAATATTGTAACACTTTTACATATCCTGAATCTGTACACCCACACCACTGAAACACTTACATTCACTCTCCACTTGTGCCATACCTCTGAAACACTTTCCCACACACTTACCATTTGTGCTATTCCTCCGAAATGCCCTCCACTGCAACACTTACGGCAGTGATCCACCAGAGCGACACGATTGCTGCTTTACCCTGTTGATTTCCTATGGATGACGTCTCCGCAGAGCATCAAGGTAAGCATTTTGCCCGTCTTTATGCAAATTAATTCATAGAACGCGACACACTTATTTAAAGAAGTTCAGAGTGTGAAGTTTTGTCTCATAGCTCATCTCGGCTTCTCATCTTGCGCTAGTTAGCCGATGCTACCAACAGGTTTTCAATGGGGGTGCCTCGGGCATCGGCCTAGCCATGCAAATAAATCACTATTTTACGCCATTTTTTTAACTTTATTTTACGAGGCTCAACGTAGCTCCACACTTCATTGGTAGACTTCTGAGGGCCCTGACATTTAAAACGAGACATTGAGAACTTGTAGTGGTAGTTTATTTACAAGACGATTTATACAGACAGTACCTTCAGGAAGTTTACTGTTCGCTGCCATCTTGAATTTAATCATGATAGGTCGAGAGATGAGTATGAATGAACAGGTATGATATTGGATCAGATTCCAAAAATAATAATGCATTTCCATGGAATTATTTTAATCCTCTGGTGTTGCAACATGCTATTGAAATGTTATTTTAAGGGAAACTTGGCAGGATTAGCTATGTTTCCCCTTCTGCTGGAGAAGTTGTGCATCATGCTATTTCAAACCTTACTTTATAGAAAAAGGTAACAATAAAGCACATGGATTTGTTTACAAGCTAGCGAAACGGTTAGCATAAGTTCGGTAGAACAATGTGGATGTTACAAGGTAAGAAACACGATTTAAAGGCACACTATGCAGGTTTTTTAGCTTAATATGCAAGTTTTTTAGCTTAATTTACCTTCATTTAACAGCTTCAGAGTCATTGGAATGGTTATATGACTTTTTTTGGGTTGAATGGTGGCCGTCTTGCTTCCCCCTAGTGCCTGTGAGCGGACAAAAACCACCCTTGCAACTTTGGGGCGGCGGGCCGACAGCCCCAGTGTCAGGAAGTATAACGAGAGTAACAAATTACTTTACTGCATTCAAATACACATACACACCAGGCACCAGCTAGGTAGCGATGGAGTTTCTCAGACATTCGTCATGACAGAGCCAGCGAAAAAGAAGCAAAAACCGAGAAAACAGTAAGGAAATTGCCAATACTGCATAGTTTACATTTAAAACTAATTTCTTGTTTCTCACTTCTCTTACCAGGACGGTAGTCCCAAAGTTGCAAGGTTGGTTTTCTGCCTGGGGACGCTAGGGGGAGCGGGGAAAGTCACCATTTTCACCGGAACAGGTCATTTAACCATCCAAATGATTTCCAAATGGGTTTATTAAGTTGAAATAGTTTCCAAGTTCCCCTTTAATAAAATGTCTAGGTTTTCCCCAACACCCCCCTAACCAAAAAAACAAACAAAAAAAAAGACAAATCGAGGCCGTGGGTCAAAAATCGTGAGACAAACCGAATCATGAGTTTGGTGTATCGTTACAGCCCTAATACATACATACATAAAACATAAATACATTAAAAAGAAGGCTCCCATGAATTACAGCCTATAATTAATAAACAATACAACCTACATATTTATTCCCTTTCTGTAACTATGTGTCTGCCTCTAAAATAATTCTTCCGGCAAGGGGTCTGCAGAGGCTCAATGCAAATCACCTGAGGACAGGCTGCTTCAAACAGCCTGTGGTGGTGTCCTTTTTAATGGCCAACGATTTCACAGGATCGAGTATAAATCCTTGATGTCAGAATCCTCAATCCTTGACCCCAGGTTCAAGAGGAAGGGCCCGGTAGGCCCGTGCAGTAATTCATCCCTGGCGGTGAGGTCTCCCACTCCCGGCTCCTCCAGCACTGAAGACACTGTCCCCTACAGAACGCAACTTGCTCCTCCATGGAAAACGTGCCCATCTACAGGTGCTGCTTTGGAAAGCAGCAGACCGTCCTGATCCACCGGCTGTGGATATCACCGTGTTTGGAGGGAGTTAGAAGACAGGTATGAAGAAAAGAGAGGAACTTGCCCACCCTCGATTCAAGTCCTGTTGCTCCTCCTGATTTGTTAGATGTTATCAGCTGTAACGGCAAAGCTGGGTTAAAACTGTGTATACATGTATCTGGAAAGTGCAGCTGCAGGCCTGGCCTGTACTAATTATTGTTTCTGCAAAGGCAGTGATGTTACATGTTGCAATATATTAACACAGCAAAAACAGCAGAAGGACAGGGATGAAGAGTCTGGAGAAGATGGTGACAGGACAACGGATGAGGACAGTGAGGAGTAGTAGAGGCTAGTTCTTCACTTTGTTACTCAATTGTGAGTCACAGCAGAGGGCCAGTGAATACCCTTATGAAACAAAAGTATATTGCAATACACTAGAATTTATATTGCAATACATTGGGAAATATATTTCAATATATGAGAAACATAGACATATATTTGAAAATATATAGCAATACATGGATGGACAACATATTGCTATATATTGATTAATATATTTTAGAATGTATTGCTGTGCAAACAAACCTGTATTACATTATTGCATGTATGTTTATTGTTTATGAGTTAAGCAAGCTCCAGGCTCCAAATCACATTTAGCATGACATTCATTGTATTTTACATTATAAAGCCATATGGATAGACTATATATGGCTATGTATTGATTCATATATGGTAAAATGTAAGTGGCAGAGTATTTTAAAAGAAATCATTACAGCAAAAAGTACAAGAGTCCATTCTCCACATGACATTTCATCCTCAACATTTTTTTTCTCATGACATTTCATAATCAACATGGCATTTCAGTCCTCCACACTGGAACGTGGAGGAATACATGCATAAAGGTTGGCATAATGTGGCAGATCAACTAACATACATGTCCCATTGAATTTCATCACATCAAAAACCTGTTTCCTGCCTTGTAACACTATTTTCAAGCCAACCACATTTTCTAAATTTGCAACTGAAAGTGTGATTTGTCATACCGTCTTCCAACAGCAAAACATTTTCTGTTATCAAGTATCTCTACCACAATGTAATAATACACAGTGATTATGTGTCCATTATCCAACAAAACAGTGAAGCTGTTCCTTTTCATTACTCTAGTGAATTGCTCTGAGTAATACAGTTCTCCTTTGACCAAAATCCTGGTGAATATTTTCACTACTGTATCCGTGGTGACTGAAAATGTCTCTCTCATAGCCAGCATCTCTTCGTTAGTAAGTTTTCGCACAAAGTGTAGACCAAGGGTCACAAGTCCAAGTTCTGATCCAAGTTCTGCTGTGTAAGAACATTGAGAACAGAGAGGTCTTAGAGGAAGTACTATCAGTGAAACAGTCAAACACAGAACAGTAGATTAGTAGTAGTTATTAGTAGATTACTTACAGTAATCCCACCACCATCGTGTCCGTCTTCTGAGCCATTGTCAGAGTCGAGGTCAGAGGACTCCTGATCCAGTTTAAGACAAAGCATATGAATGGTATACATGGTTATACTGTAGCATACACATACATCCATGTTGGATGCATTGCATTATAATTAAGCTGTACTTCATATCAATATTTAATACATCATAGCAAATAAATAATACTCTCATGCCACTCTCACTCTAATGCCAACCGCCTGCAAAGTGGATGGCAATGATACGTTTTTGCCACCAAATCTCTCAAATGGAGGGCTTTCCGATTATCCCACTAAACATTGGGTCTGACACAAGACTTTGCTCAACATTCTAAATAGATACTAATCAAGAAAGATTATTATTTCAGTTATCTGATTAAATTGTGGCCATTTAGTGCAGCATATTGTCACTAAAATACACACAAAAGGTCATGTTCATGACTCACCATTCCCTGTTTTGACAGATGCATGTTGATGGCCTCAGCCAGCTTCCTAGAATAAGAATGGGAAAAAAAATATATTTTTTTTTATTCACACACACACACACACACACACTTGACGTGAAAATGAGTGGCTAAGTTTGCTAGCCAGTGTGCTGCATCATGCTAGCTACGTTTAGCTAAGTCACAAGCTTGTAAAATCATACAAACCACAAAACTACAACAGTAGCCTAAATACAGAACAACTATTTAACAATGTAAGTTAACTAGACTAGGTTGGAGTAAAACACAAACCTCCTTTTCCAGTATCTCCTTGTTCTTGATGGAATCTCATATTCTGAATCTGGGGCAATGTATTTCCTTCTCCTTCCGTCCATATCGATAACGTTACCTCTTTTCAAGCGATGGAAAGAACGGAACCCTCCACAGCATCAAAAAAGACCGCAGCAGTGACGACTCCAGAAGGTAATATCCCATCCATTTTCTCTATGTTTTGTACAGCGAGCACATTGTATAAGGCAATGACACAGATGCTAAAACGCTAAGTTAACCAGCAGAATTTTACAACACTACCCAGAACCCTGCGGTGTAAAAGCAACGTCTCTGATTGGGCGAGCTAGTTGTTACCATAGACACCTTAACCTGGCGGAACAGAGCCATATAAAAAATCGGGCGCGAAGAACGACAAGCCAGCCAACATTAAAAATATCAGTGTACTGTTCTCTGGTCGCGGTTAGAAGAAAACATGAAGTTTGCTCTTTTGAGCTGGTCGAAGGGGAATGATAAAGGCGCCCTTAGCATAGTGCCCATAAATTGGGTCATAGAATGGAATTGGGTCACGGAAAAAGAGTATCTTGTCGAGTGTCGCAGCATCGGTGTGAAAAAGCCTGCTAAAGGGGAGGCCAGTTGAATCGGCACACATTTTGCAGTTGGCAGGCAAGTATTTGTGCTTATGATGTCTTTATACTTAATTAGTCATACAATAATCATGATGGCACCTGCTGAGGTTTTTGCATCATTTTCCAAGTAATGTTTGATGGCCAAATAAAGTTAGCTTTTGGACAGTGAGCGGGACTAGGCCGAAAGTCATGTGAGTCCTGCTTCATTTGAATTTTTAGCAGGCTAGCTAACGGCCATTAGCCTAGTCATGCGTCTCGCTTCATATGCATTTTGAATTGGCATTGAAACATGAATTATACACGTTGTGAAACATCTGTTAAACATCAATTAAATCTAAATTGAAAAAGCAGCATGTGATATGCAGTTCATGGACCACAGGAGTTTTTTATTTTATTTTTTATTTTTAACATGTTATGTATTTGCAACTTGTTTGGTGTCCTGTTGTAGTAAATTCAGTGGGCCATATTTTCCAGAAATTCTATCTGTCTTATCAGCTGTGAAGACCCTCATTGCAGACAAGATGACCGAAAGCTCAAGCTATGAAGGTGAAAGTGAATGTGAGACCAGTGCTGCTCTACCATCATCTCCTCAACCCACATCTCCCAAATCAACATCAGTAAGTACATTTTTGTAATAATCGATTAAAAACATTCTGTCATTGGTCATTTTTCTTTAAAAACGTCAATTAAAAACTGTTCTGTTTTTTGTTCCTGTTTGTCTTTCCTTCTCACAATTGATTAGGTGCAACTAGGGAATGATGACATCAGGGTGGCTGCCCATTGTTGGGAGACGGCAAAGGCACAACCAACAGCAAAGGGCATGGCCCGCACCCTCCTGCTGGGCCTGTTCAGCATCGAAGTCTTACTTAAGTCCAACCAGAGAGACGTCAGCCTCTGGACCCCAAGAAGCTAAAAGCTTTTTGGTAAGACTAAAAAAATATTTTTAGTGGATTAATATGTGCTAGAAAAATATTAGCAGTATTGGGATCCACCTCATCTTTCCTTTTGCAACAATCAGAGGATAACATTTGTCTTTCTTATGTTATCTTTTACAGATGCAGTTACTCAGAAACATCCAGGTGTGAAGATCGCCGATATCCGAACGGCCATAAATAAGAGAATCTGTGAATTGAGGCATCAAGAGAAGAAGAAGTCCACAGGCAGTTGAAGCACAGGCAGTGGACCTTAGCATGTGCACTTTTGTTTGTTGTCCTTTGATTGTCCCTCAGGACTATTCTGTTGTTGCACTTATTCTTTTTTCTTTTTATTGAAGGACGGGTGTTCTTTCTAAATGTTTTTATTTATAGTTTTTGTTCATTTAGTTTTTTTTTTTTTTTTAAATAAACCTTATTCAGTTAAGGAAGTACTGTATATTGATGTATTATTCAATATTTCCAGAAATTGTACATTAGATTATCTGAAGATTCTCATTCATCAGGTAATGGTAGTCAAAACTAAGTTGTATACAAAGAAAATGTCAGTTGCATACAATTTAACACACTACATTAGATAATGTCATACGTACCATGTATACAATATACTGTACAATACATACAACTATATATATATATATACACATAATCAATATATTTTTCAACATAGATAAGATATATGTTCCCATATATATCTGATTATATTATCTTGTACATTGAGGTATATTTCATATATATGTCTCATAATTTTATCATATATTTACATATATTTAGAATGCCTCTTCTGATATATAATCTCATACAATATGGGACATATTTCAATATATTTAATAATATATTAAATAGTATAATAATGTATTTAATCAATATATGAAAACGGCAATAATTGCAGTATTTTAATATACTGTGTAATATATCACTTGCATATATAATATATCATTATATAATATATTCTAAGATATATTACCATTTAAAAATCACAATATATGAATACGCTTTAAATATATTGTTACATAATATATTGAGAAATATATTTTTGTTGCGTAAGGGTAGCTATTTCCCAAATTAATGTGAAATTCAGAAATAACTTGAGGATCCAAATTATTCCTAAACACTGAACATTTTTATCCTCCAAAAATCCGTCTAAATCCCCCCCAAAAACTCAGTAAAATCAGCTTAATGAGAGTAAAAACGTGACCAAACCAAGTTTAAATAGTGATTTTGAATTTTGAAAATGTCAGATATGGACTCAGCATCCCCTAACCCCTAAAAACATACTAACATTTTCCATTGTTGGTCCATTTTGGCCAAGCAGCTCTTATAATATGATCAATATAGGTGATTATGCTAATTAGCTCAATTACACAAATTCCCCAACATATGCAAATTAGCATCCGGCAGTTTCTGCATGCTGGGAACCCATACTATATATTTCCATCATAAAACTTTGGTGTACTCAACATTTCCGGTTTCACCTTTCTGTCACTGGACTATAAAGGAGACAAGGGTAAAAAGTCCTTATCCTAAAATAGCCTTAGCATAATTGTTCAGCTCAGTTTTGTAGTGTTCAGGGGCCTCATGTACAAAGCTTGCGTACGCACAGAAATGCTGCGTACGCCACTTCTCACGCTCACGTCCGGATGTAGGAAGACTGACTTGAACGTGAGAATGTGCGGTCCTCCACGCAAACTTCATGTCTGGCGTACGCACATTTCCAATGTGTATCGTCAGTTGGCGACACTGACGGCTCCCACACACAGCTGCGTGCTTCGCGTTGCTGGAGACGCATCCCATTCACTTTACATGGGCTCACATGATCCGTTGCCGAACTGAATTGTGGGTCCGTCGCATCGCGTTTCTGCCGCCGCTCGCGTTGAGGAGTTCAGCTGTTGCTGCACCGACAGACGGCACCGGCCAATCAAGCCAATCTACGGACGGCACCAACCAATCACATTACGGTTTTACTTCAAGTCATTTGCATAGCTACCGTCGGGAACACCCACTGGCATGCATTGACGGAACGCAGCTGTGTGTGGGAGCCGTTAGAGGCAATGCAGCGCAACAACATTAGTTGATTGCGAGTCTAGGCCTTCATTTGCACAGTATATTGTGAAACGTGGGTTATTAAAAATGATAACACTTCGAAAGTAGGCCTATGTTTCTATATATATGGACATGCAACATGCTCAAATTCTACTAAGTTATGCAAAAACCTATCTATAATTGACAACTGTAGACTTATTAGAGGATACGAATTAAAAGGGAATGTGAAACCTATTGCCTACACATATAGATAGAATAGATAGGCTGACTAATAAGCGCGGATATACTAAGCTATATTTTCCTTAGTGTGATTGACGGCATAGGATACTTTGACTTTCCTCGAGTAAGCATTCGCATTATTGTTGTCACACTTGTGTTCAAATATAGGGATATGATCTATAAATCATAATGTGATGTGGCCTGGATCAACTTTGTTTATTCCACCTCGAGTGCGCGATGCGTGGTAGCCTACTTGGACACGATTGATTTAATGTTTTTTTTTAATTAATGCAGATGCGTTGTAATGGTTCAAATGCATCAAACCCAGTTATGCGAACCCTGTCACCTACTTGCAGACTGACCAATAATTCTGCCATGGTCTCTGACCCTATAGCTAGCCACTGCTACGCTCTGCCACTACTGTTTTTTTGTTATTAATTACAGATAATAAAGACGTAAGATTCTTGCCATTTCGTCGGATAAACACTTCTACCTCGCATTCGCTGGAAAAAAACTTTTTTTTAAATTAATTTGATGATTTCAATTATTAAACTTTGGAGCAGGTTCGAGTATGAATGGATCCACAAATGAGTTTTCATTGTTATTAATATTGCGGGATAGGCCATTTTGTCTTCGCGGAGGTCTGCGCTCGCGAGTGGCCTTCTAGTTAGCATATTAAATGAGTGTGATTGAGGGAGGAGAGAGGGTGGAGTGTAATGCTCGTGCATGTACGCTTAATTTCACGTTAATTGGGATGTACAAAGAAAGGCTGCGTGGTATGCTGCGTACGCACAGTTTCATACATCAGGATTTTTTTTGTGCGTAAGCTACTTTTCAGGTTTGCACGTACGCAATGTTTTAGTATGAAATCCACGCTTTGTCTACAAGTCTTTGTACATGAGGCCCCAGGAGTCTGATTGCTGCAGTTTAAAAAAACATTAAAAATGTATCTTTTTACACACCATTATTTCTACATCTCTGGAAAAATACTTTAAAAAAAATTTTGTTTGGTGACAATTTACCAACAAAATAAGCTCGAGAATCTCACAATTCTGTCACTTTAGCCTCATTTTCTGTGGGCATATTTGAAACAATTCCTCTGTCACAAAACAGAAGTTAACCTTGCACTTGTCACAGAAAACATGTTTTTCCTGAACAGCCAGGAAATGTGCACCTTGTTGCTTCTTTTTTGCATCATAATTTGGCATGTGGTCCAGCATGTCGGTCTGCACCTCTTGAATGGGCCGTTTTTCCAGCTCCTCTCTTTTTTGGTGGATCATCATGGTGAGTTGGACTCTTATATGGACTGAGTGTGTTGGAACTGCTCGGCCTCCCTTACTTTATTAAAGTGTTTACTCACTTTACTAAATTGTGCTCTCATTTTCCTAAATTGTTTGCTCAATTTAGTAAATTCTGTGCTTGTTTTACTAAACAGGGGTGTGTTTCCCAAAAGCATAGTTTCTAACCTTTTAGCAACTTAAGCCTTCCTTACACTGACAGACTTTGGAAAGATTTGCAAAGATTTGGAAAAGATTTTTGAAAGACTACAGTCTCAGACCCTCTCACATCTAAAGACAAGTAGTAGAGTTTTAAGTCACAGACTATGATTTTGCAATGACTAGGGATCTTGCAGGGTCACTATTTGCAAGACTGCAACTAGATTCCTTTAAATTGTGCAATAGATAAACAGGAACTGAAATGATAGCCTACTAAACTCAAAGTCGTTTTTTCGTGTTTCTGCAGCATTGTTTCATGCGTGACATCCCTAACCGATATAGAGTTGTTCTGTTACGTGGAAGAGCCGACTAAATATGTATAAGAAATGACAAAGATTATAAGAATAACAATTAATTATATAGACTACAGCTGTCGCCTACTTTGCCCCTTCCTGTTTGTTGTTGGAGAGAGGTCACTATTGGTTTTTATAGTTCACGTCACTATTTGCATGAGCCACGACTAGAAAGACTTGCGATAATATCAAACATGTTTGATATTGTCGTAACGGCAAAACTAGAAAAGGACTGACTCCGACTGACTTAAAACCGCAAAGATTGGCACCTTACACTTAACGATCTAGTTGACGGGAGCGCGCCACGATTCCAGTACAACTCCCATGATTTCTGTCCGACTTTGGAAATGTAGTCGCCGACTGTGAAAACAGACCAAAATGTAAGGACGCCATTAGTTGGTTGGCAATAGAAAATTGCGTTTATTTTACTATGTGGGCTCATTTGCTAAATTGCACACTCATTTCACTACATTGCATTGTAAATTGAGTGCACAATTTAGTAAAATGAGCATACTATTTACTAAAATGCACTTTTTAGTAAAATGAGACTATGTAGTTAAACAAGCGCACAAGTCACAAATTGTGTGCACAATCTACGAGCACACAATTTAGTAAAGCGTGTACATGATTCAGTAAACGAGTGTATGTTTTCTAAATACATAGAAAATCTTGCAATGACACCCCCCAGAAGATGTCATAAACACTGTTTCACAAGTGCTGTAGTGGTGGTGTCCATATTGTAAAATACACTGTTTGTAACCCAAAATAATTCACAGGGATTTAGAATGCTGGTCTTTTTCAAACTTTAGAGCGTTATTCTATTTTCAGTGTCAGGTTGAATTTATGAACACACCCTAAATTGTGCTCTCGTTTTACTACATAGTGTGCTCGTTTTAATAAATTGTCCACACTTTTTAGTTAATAGTGCACTCATACTAAAATGTGCATTCATTGTACAAAAAATAGCACAATTTAGCTAAATGCTCGGACAATTTAGCTGTATGAGCCCATGATTTAGTAAAATGAGGACACTATTTAGTAAACTGGGCACTCAATTTACTGGGAGAGGATGGGGACGAAATAATTATTTTCTGATCCAGGGTGACATGAACCCTGAAAAACACATATGCTATTTGTGAATTTTTACCACAATTTTCCATGAATAGTAAGCTGCCGTTTGTCTCGTAACTGTCGAGTTGCAGCACTGTTAAAGTGTGACGTCAGTTGCACTCATACCGCCTTTTCTGCTTCTGTCTCGTCGATCTCTAAAGATGCCGGTTTGCTTTGTACCTGAGTGTCACCATTTAAGTAAAGACACGTGTTCATTTTTCCGCTTCCCAGCAGATGAAAGGACTCGGAGTCGCTGGATACAACTAACTAGGTAAGAAACATACTTCTGTTATGTAAATTTAGCAAAGGTTACCTAGCCTGCATCAAAGCTAACTAAAACATTAGCCGTGTAGCCTATTTCATAATTCCTATTCACAGCCATAATAAAATAAAAATATAAATTAAGTGAACTTTTTTTTCTGGAATTAATTGCATAACTGATCACAAATGCTCTGATTCTTAGCTCCTTGTAAGTATCTACAAAGGAGTCTAAGCTCAACCTGAGACACATCAGTAGGTAACAGAACAAAGTTGAAGCACAAAAAAAATCCACAAGCTCTGATATCTGTTTTTCCAAATACTGTCCCTTAGACTGTGTAAGACTTTGTACTGTAATGCTAAAAGTTTCAAGTCTTACATGTCCTTTTTCTACAAATCACTGAACCTGAGGTTTGGATTTTGTTTTAAGAGTAATGAAAACCTTTGATGTACTCTACGTACAGAGGGATGCACTCCTTTAAAGTGTTGGTTGGTGTTGCCCCTAACAGAGTCATAACATTTTGCAGCCCCCTCTTCCCTGGTTCTGTTTCAGACAAAGCCATCGTGAAGGAGTCTGGTCTTTTGGACCACCTTGAGGCAGGGGACATGGTCATGGCCGATAAAGGTTTTTTAAATTCGGACATTCTGCCAGAAGGAGTGTCTGTAAATATCCCACCTTTCCTAAATAGAGGAAAGTTTACTGAGAGTGAAGTGAAGGCAACACGAGAAATTGCCAGGAACCGCATTCATGTTGAGAGGGCCCATGCAAGAATCAAAGATTTTTGAATTCTGGACATGATTCCAGCTCATCTCAGGGGCTCAGCCAATGTTCTTGTCCAGCTGTGCTGTGCCCTTGTAAATCTACGAAACCCTCTTATTAAAGAGGTAGGCAGCACCCTCACTGCTAAGTAGCTCACTCACTCACTGCCCCCCTCACTCTCTCCACCCCCCTCTCCCCTATGTAAATAGTGTAAATAAATTTGTTTTGACAAAATAATATGTCTTGACTGAATCATTCAAGCTGACTAAACTATATATCAATGACCAGTGTTTCCAAATAGCTTTTAGTTAAGATGATAGATTTTTTTTATGGGCATCACACCCAACCCCCAATCTGGAGGACTGGTGTGCTGTCATTTGTCTGGCTTCTCACCTAAGACCAATCTGGTATGGTTGGACCTACTAGGAACCACAGGCTCCCCCCCCAGCATAGCTCTTAGGGTCTTTGAAGCATGCAAGCCTCTCCACCACGGCAAGGTTACAGCACAAGGAGAGGAAAAAACTGGAACAAAAAACAACCAGAACCAACAGCGAAACTCAAAACCAATATGAATAAAAAAAACTGATTGAATACAATAAAAAAAATATTTACAAATGTACAAGTCTTCTCTACTGAGCAACACTGGGAACATGTGCTGCCTGTAGAAGTCCTCCAGAATGAGGAGGTTTTCTCCCCATGCAGGGTCTTTGGGGATGGGAATGACCACAGCCTCCTTTGTGGTCCACACAACAAAAAAACACAGGTCTCGCTTGGTGATGTACAGCTGGCCCTGGACCTGATGCCAGTATGGCTGGGTCCTCTTCAGGGTATACACCTGTCCTTCTTGATGGATATAGAAGGATGAGCACTGGACAGCCTCAGAGATGGTCATATTCCGCTGGCTATACGGACACTTGACCTCAATGACTGCAGAATCTCCAACAAGACCGTCAGGTGAAGCTCCTAGGATTCCAGACTTGGTAACGAATATCCCGCAGTCAAGCACCTCCACCCGATAAACCTGCTTAAAGGCCTTCACCCCTTCGGTCTCGTTCATGACGCCCCAGTTGACAGCCATCACCCCATCCAAATTGTGTCCTCCAAGCACTCTCTTTATGATGGATGGACAGGGAGGAGAACGCCGGGAAAGCAACACAGCACCGAAGTTGCTGGCGGTCAAGCGCCCCTGTCGCTGCAGCTGCCATTGAGGATTTCCGCGCTGACCCAAAGTGGCTGCCTGGATGCTCCTCTGCTGTTCCTCTGACAGCTGCATAGCAGAAAAAACAGCCTCCATGCCCTGGCTCCTATGCTGCTTAATGAGCACAGGTTGAGGCTGTGGCTCTGGTGATAGCAGCCAGGTCATACCACACTGGACCCCTTGCAGCTCTGACCTGAACCAGTCGATGTCCTCTGCTGTGACTTCTCTGGCCAGGGGGTTATTAAAAGTGTCCTCCTGCTGGGGATACAACTCAGAAACGGTCTTTGTCCTTTTCGCTGAGGGAGGCTTTCTCCAGCGACACTCCATGTCCGTTGGGCTGAGCTCACACATGGCAAAGATGGCCAGCGCTGCTGCATGGCTGCACTTATATTCGCCGCGGGCGCACTCACAGTGAGAATTAAAGATGCTGCCATCATCACGCAGACAGATCTGTTGGGATAACACACTACTTTTAGGATGCAAAAATTGATACTACATGTAAACAAGGGGATCATAATACTGATTTGAGAAGAGTATTCAGTGCAAATGAGGAACTCACGCATTGGTAAACTAGACAAAATTCTTAAGTCAGAGTACCTAGTAGTAGCATTATCAGAGTCCCTACACATAGTTGTAATGCTAACGTCACATGATGAAAATGAGCCTTAGCTTCAGAGCAGGTGTTTCACTTTAACCCTTAGAACCCGATTGACGCAAAGTGCGTCAAAAAACACACCCTTTCTTCTCTGTTACATTGCTCCGGAACTGTTCGTCGCAGCGAGATGAAACCTTTATTGCGTGACAGAGCAGAAGTGAGGCTTTCCAAAGAGACTACACACTTGTCTGTACGATCAAGTATGAAAATTAAAAAGAATCATGAAATTAAATCAAATTGCATCATATTTACAGTCTATACTTCTCTGCGTTCACCTGCGCACCCATTACTCTCGTTTGAATTACTCGCGAACCGTGATCGCATCGATATGGCAAGCATATCAGATGAAAGAGGAGACACAGGGCTATCATTTGATACCAAGTACATCCTTCTGGGTTATAAAACAGACGAAGTGACAGCAAAATAATAACTTCATATAGCTGGACTTACCCCACGTTTTTGTCTGTTCTTGTGGCAAAGCATGTTTATAATCCAACGCTATCGTGTGTTTCTCTATGGCAAAGCATGTTCATAATCCGATTTTGAGATCCTAGTAAATTCCTGAATGGCATCCAATTCACATTTCACATTCACATTGAATCCCAATTTGTTCAACAAAGAAACACCTTTTTTGCCTTTACTTTGTTCATGGCAATCCAGTAAAAAGTTGAGAATCATTACACCATAGGCAAGCAGGCTAACACGCAACCTCGGGTCAAGTCAGGTCAGATCAGTTCGTGTCACAGATATGGAGCGCAGAAAAGGTCATTTTTCATCACTAAATAAAAAATGGCATTTATTTCCGTAAATTGCTCAGCCCCAGAGTATCCCTCCAACATGGCAATTATATTGTCCGATTCAGGACAGTCGGCCCTACACACACATGAAATGCATGTAGAGCTATGAGCTTGCTGTGGTGAGATACATGTCGAAATATAAGAATTTTAATTATTTAAAAATCTAAATAAAATCAATGCTAGTACTAATACATGATATGATAGCCTAGACTCTGCTGAAGACAACAATATATAATATGTGTGTGTGGCACTTACAATGACCAGAATAAATCCTTATGAATAAAGGTAGTGAAAATGCCCTAAAAACAGCTTAGGTTCTAAGGGTTAACATGTAGCCTACCTACAGTACATGTATCCAAAAAGACTTGACAGTCTTAACTTACGTTAGCTTTGACTTTCTCTGTACCCGGCCAAAAAACCAATTGGAAATTATTAGCATTTTCAGAAGTGACGTGTTTATTTGTTTTGGCTATTATACACCAGTCTTCTCGCAGTTCACAGCAAACAAGGGGTCAAATTAAAGATAACAATCTCAAGAAGTGGATTTAAGTGTGAAAACAGTCCATAATAATGAGAATAATAATATTTATTACAACTTTTCCCTTAAGTGGCCGAATTCCGATTGTCCCTGTATACATACAGAACTGCATGATCCAGTGCTTGCACAAGATGCAAAGGCAATACGTTTGAGTGTAAGTAAAATAAACATAAACAGTCCAAAAATGGTCAATACACAAAACAAAAATATGAATAAGATTCTTTCACAAAAGTTTTAGATGCATATCCTTGGCCTGCTTAGTTATCATCACCGAACCTACGTTAATGTTACTAGCCAGTTAATTACGTTAGCCACTTGATTAACACTCACCAAAACCTTGTACAGCCGGTCACGTTGGCTGGCACGAACAACACCAAGCAACTGCCCAATCGCGTAGTCACAACTCTCCACATGTCCAGATTTATAATGGTTTTCACCACGCTGTATACTCCTATCCTCTCCTTGAAAGAATGTGGTGAAGCCGCAAAGGGAGATCGCCATCTTTCAAGTTTCCCTCCTTGTGACAATGACGCATCATCTGCGCCAAGACTTGTAGTTCTCTAAGTGGTCTTGCACAAAACCTCATATTACTCTTCTTCCTCATGCTGAATTGTGGCATTGTTCACGTGAAAAATTATCTTTAAAATTCATTAACAACATATGTAATATTCATGTCATATCTCACACAGGACCAGAAAATCGTTTCTATCTTTCCAAAGACTCCCGTTCATATTTTTCGCTAAAAAAGGTCCCATGGACCGGAACCGGAAGGGCGTGACTTCGCCAGTCTATACGTAGTAGGGTAGGCTATTAGGAAAAAACTGATAGCCTATATCCCCTCCGTTTTTAAAAATAATTCTGTTGAACACTGATATGCTACAAACATGTTATAAACAGCTGGGAAAGGCTGTCGCAAATCCCTCGAACAGGTGGTCAATCAGAGATTTCAAACGATTACTGCTGTGTAGGCTAATGTCATTATTCTGTGGCTAACAGCACTTGTAGTCGCAAAGTAGCAAAGTGACGCATGCATGACTCACATCCGGTAGCGACTCACATCGGGGAGTGACAGTACCTTTACTCTATAGAGTGTCCCAGTGACTTCCGTTTTACTTCCGCTACAAGGGACCTATCTTTCAAAAAAATATGAACGGGAGTTAATGGAGAGATAACAATTATTTTTTGGTCCAGTTTGAATTGTGCCACGAATTTCACATATGATGTGTGTGAATTTAAAAGATCATTTTTCACGTCAAGAAAGTACTGTTGTTCGATAGACTTCAAAAGTTATGTTGGTTTTGTGCGAATCCACTCAGTGGACTACATCTCTCGTCTCGAACAATGTACGTCACCAACGTAATGAAACGATAAGATTAGCTGTTATGCTAGTTAATGGTTGCATCTTGCTGCCTGCTATGTCACTTAACTGTAGCTAATATACAGTCTATGGACGAATACAACTTACCTGATGTGTTTAATCCTCTGACTCATGGTATTTTCATCGGCAAGAAAAGTCCAATTAAGACCTGTTGCTGGTATGCTTGTAGTGTGGCTGTGAATGAGCTAACGTCACTAGCGCGACTGATGGGTTTGTAGTCGGGTTACATGCAGTTATTCCGACATGTCGCTACTTATACATTGGCGTCTAATTGTCGAAGTGGCGGCATTAACATGATTTTTGACTTTTGCGAAGTAGGCCTAGGGTGGGCCTTTATTTTTTTATTCCAATATGGGCAGTATAGCCTAGGCCTACAGTAATCCCAACTTTAAACAATACACGATTTCATCACAGCTCAGATGATTCATGGCAAAAAACAATAAAAAAAGGCTACATTGATAAATAGCAGGGGCAACAGGATTGGATTCTATAATAGCCTACGCACAATAACTTCAACCGAAAGGTTAGTCGCGTCTCAAGGAGTCCAAGAGTGCGCCTCACACAAACCAGCTCCGTTGAACAGTATTTTTTGTGTTTAAGAGCTAAAAAAGTTGATTAGAGTCACATTTGAAATGTCGGGTAGCCTAAATTATAGCCTATAGCGCGTGCATCTCAGAGGAAGAGATTTTGGAGAGAGAGAGGATTTAACCTAGGTGATGATTATTTGTGTCTGGTGGTAATTAGACTTGAGTATGGATACCTACGAATTGATACGAAAAAAGATAAGACGACAAATTAAATGTGACCCTGCAAGGCGAAACCAGTCGTTTTGGTAAAATGTACAAAATTAAATTATTGTACTCACACGAACGGCCATAAACTAAGCTTTCCAACAATATGTATATCGAGGGTATTGCAAATAGTATTGGGTGGATAGTCGCCGACCCTCATTAGATGTGGATATTTGGAGTTAAGGATAGCCTTCAAGAAACAAGGTTATCACAGTTGCTGTGAGATACGGCCCTTCTCCAGTCTCTCTCAAAATCAAAACACACCCAATTCACGCTTGGACTTTTCGATTATGTTTCTAAATGTTGGGACTGATGGACACTGAACTCTGGGGGTTATTTGAACGTTCGTTGTGAAGTGGTTTACTGTAAAAGGAGCGTCGGATATCCCGCCTGTCTTTGCACAATTATAGGGCCATGATAATGCATGCGCTAGCCTAGAGTCGAGAGAAAGAAGACTAAATAAATATGCAGACATGTTATGTGCAATTCAACAACTGCTCGCGCACATATAAAAGATATATTCCTAGCCTACATTATTGTGTAGTAAATTGAGTTTATCCAACCTGCTGGCAAGCCAAAATGCGTTGCACATGGCTTTATCTAAAATGCAATATAAGCAACTTGAATATATCGCACATCCAGTTTGAACACCCTGATGGACACTGAACTCTGGGGGTTATTTGAACGTTCACTGAAGTGGCTTAGGCTACTGGAGCGTAAGAATTCCGCCCGTCTTTGCGCAATTGGCCATTGATTGACGGCCGTTAATTAATTAATTAATTAATAGGTGGCCTGCACACACAGAGTTTGTTTGATGCATGGAGTTTCCAACCGTTTTCCCCTGAGAGCTTAGAGAATAAAATGAGGAGAGCTACCTGTGTTTTACATAATGTGTAACATTTATTCACATGGCCAGTTCAAAATTACCTGAGGTTTTGACTGAAATGTGTGCCGATATCAATTATTGGGAAAAAACATTGTTTGGAGTGGATGGCGGGTGAATTGTTGATGTAGCTGCAGGTGCAGGTGACATGACTACAGCTCATCCATGCATCTAGGATGTTGGAATTTGATAGGATACAGGAACTGCAGAGACAAATTGAAAATGAGGATTGGTAATGTCGGAATAGCGGTACTAAAAAAAGCATGTCTAAATAGAGTAGGGGCATGTCTAAATAGAGGCATGTCGTAATAACGGTATGTCGTATTAGAGGACTGTCGTAATAACTGGATGTCGTAATAAAGAGTGAACCCCTTGTAGTCGTTGGAATTACGATCTTTCACAATGTTGTAATTCAATAGTTACGAAACTGCAAATGTCTTTACATGAAAAATTGTCTTTAAAATTGACAAACATTATATGGGTAATTCAAGGCACAAGTCAACCGGGACCAGAAAATAATTTCTTTTTCGCCATAGACTGGCGTTCAATTTTTTTTTAAAAAGATAGGTCCCATGGAGGCAAACGGAAGTGGCGTCACTGGACACTCTATGGCAGGGGTGTCAAACATACGGCCCGCGGGCCGGATGCGGCCCGCTAGATGGTTTAATCCGGCCCAGACTTGTAGAGAATACATTTCTGACGATGTCAAAAAAAAAAAAAAATCTCTAGCCCATTCCTGTGAGGAGTTATGAATTTTCAAAAAAATAACCGAAATGCTCAATTCAGCCGCTAGGCGCAGCCAAAAAAACAAAAAAAAGTTCGGAGTTGACTGGTCCTGCTGTCAGTTTGGCTACATTGTCGGGAGAAAAGCTAGCCTCGTGAGACCATCCTGATCTCGCGAGCTTCAGGGTTTCACTCGCAGATCAGTCTGGATACTTTCCGTTAAAGAAAATTTGGAGCAGTTCACCAAACGAACGTCCAATCAGCGTTGGCTTTGAGGCGGGTTGAGGTGTGACGCAACGAACAACATGACGGCATCCACAGAGATGAGCATAGCTATCGCGCAAGTTTTATTCAAATTAGAAAGTATTCCTGGGTAAACTGTGAAGCTATGAGTCTCAGCCATGCAGCTGGGAGGAATGAACGACACAGACATCCTCCACGGCTGATTCCAGTTCATAATGGAGGAATATACTATCTTCAGAAGTGTAGGGCCTACCGTGAAAACTTGATGGGAATTGTCGTTGATTAGGTTCATAAATGGTAAGTTAAAACATCTTAACGTTTGTCACGTTACCTAACTTAATTGTATGTTAAACGGCATTAGAAGAATACTTTGTTCATCTAATTGGTTGATTTGGCCCATCGATAACCAACAAAGGTGGTGATAGACAGATGGTTTATCCAATCAGCTAACCAGTATGTCCGCCCCTTCCCAAAAGTTCTTCAATGAAAAGTTCCCAGATGGATATGCGGAGCAAATCCATCTGGCGGAGTCAGGTTAGAGAAAAGCAGGCGTTGCGACAAAATTCAGAGACCAAGTGCAGCCTGCAAATGGAGGACAAGATGTTTGGGCATTTTATTGTATTTTGCACCAGGAAGTGTTGTGTTGTAAAACACTAAACTTGGATCATGTTAAAGTGTGGTTGTGCAAACTGTAAATTTAATCAGGTCGCGAGGTCTGACTCACCGTCAGTTTGACTGTTTTCTTAGTGATAATGGCATTCTGTCTGGCTTACCATACCACGCTGTAGTACGGTGGTTAAGCCGAGGTGCCGTACTCAAGCGTTTCTTTGAACTACGAGAGGAAATTGGACAGTTCTTAGAGAAAAAAGCCAGACCAGTAGCAATTTAAATGCCCGGAATGGGTGCAGGATCTGGCCTTTATGGTGGATAGCCTATTACACAGCACCGCCACCTAGCCTACAAAATTATTTGTTCTGATGTAACCTAATCGTATCAGTTGATCGTATTGCTCATGCACTGCTAACTTATGTTTGTTAAATTCATTTTATTTTTCATACATTTGCACATTTACATTTTTAAGGCAGGATGTTAACTTTCTTCATAGCTCCCACTTGAGTTAAGTGTGGTGAGTTGGTTCAGGTGGTCAGATGTAAAAATTTAGGCATATCCACTCAACTATAAAAATAAACCAGTTGTTTATGAGTGAAATGCATTTTATTTCAATTTCATTGGCCTCTCTGAATCAATGTGTAATAATCTAATATATCCCTTGTGATTATGTAGGCTACAAATGTAGGCTGAAGGGTAAAGCCTACTGAAAAAAACTAAGCTGGAGATTTGGAGTTGTCAAAGAATGTTTTCAATTATTTCACTGGTCCGGCCCACTTGAGATCAGATGGGCTGTATGTGGCCCCTGAACCAAAATGAGTTTGACACCCCTGCTCTATGGGAATGTAGCCTCACACGCGCAGGATCAAAGGCAACAGCAGCAGGAGATATGACGAGAAGATTCAGAACGAAGAGGAGACGTTTGAAGAGAATGATTCATGCAGCTGACGACCTCGCAAAGTCCACCACTCGGCAACGCTATCCGGGCTGTGTGTGTGCTAGACTGCGTGTTTCAATGTATTTGATGTCGTGGCTGGCTAGGGCTGTGTGTTAACAATGTATCATAATGTGGCTGTGTGCGTGCTCGCCAAACTCTAGGCTACAATGTTTCATGAGTTCAGAGTTCGGGAGTTGCACATTTTAGGCTGACCTGGGTACCACTGGCAGTTTTTTCAAGCCTTAGTTAAAGTAATTCATTGATGGTAATAATATAATATTTCATGGTTGATTTTTTTGTGTGCATTGCCCCATGTTTTGGGAAGTTTGCAGTGTGTTTGCTTTTATTCATGTAGCCAGTGCTTTTATCCACTTATTCCCTTTTCCCCTTATTTAATAAATATAACCTTCTGGTGTTCGTGAAACACATCTGGTTCTCCTGTCTCGTACTTGACAACACCCCGTCTACCAAGTAAGGGTACTGTTGCCTCACCAAGTGTACCAAACTGAACCATACTGTAAAGTGGAAACTAGCCATTAGCAAGTCTACCATGTGACCAACTAACTAATTCCCTTGATAAATGGATTGCAATGGCTTGCAGACCAGTTTCTGTTAAAGAAGACAGGGGTTTAGCAGAGGCTTAGATAGCAGATTATGACAGAGTTTATAAGCCACCATTGAGAAATACAATTATGTCCAAAATCCAGCAGCTTTACGACACAGAAAAGAGAGCAAAAGAAGGCGTTGGTGAGACGAGAACATATCGCACTTCCAGTTGATCACTGGACTTAGCAATCACAATTACCTTGGTGTTACTGCACATATCATTGGTAGTGAATGGAAACTTCAGTCAATTTGCATTAACTATGCTAAAAACTGACACCAGGCACTACACCCTGCTATGAAAAAGCTTTCATATGAGTACATGCCTTGTGTCAGAGTAGCATCACTGTTTGCCTCGCAGGCAGTGGATTTTGTGATAGATTGGCAAAGTGTTGTAAGATAGTGGACATTTTAAACACAGCTCTGCCAATGATGAGCTCAACTAGCAGCAGAACTTGGGTAACAGACCGAGCATCTGATTCAGGACATTCTCACCACATGTAACTCATTGCTAGCCATGACCCTTCTCCTGAAGAACCAGGAGGCTATCAAGGCTACTCTGAGCCGACAGAAGCACAAGCTGACCTTGTTGACTGCATCTGAGTAGCTGGAAAACCCTCCTTGGACCATGCAGGTGAAAGGATGCACACACACCAACAAACACACGCTCATTTAGAAAACAAAACACAGACACTACTGGTATTGCAGTCATCCACAATAATGCAGTGGCTATGACTGGTGAAATGTCCGTAATTTAAAATTTAGTTTTAGAAAACATGTCTCCTATTATTCATTTTGGGTGAATGGAAGCTGCAAAGTTGAGAGAGCGGATCTGTAGGCTACTGAGCATGTGTGACCTACTGACTAGTGTATACATACATATGCATTGGTGTGCCTAGTGCTCCTCTTTGATCCATTAAGGAAGTACTGGCCTAGGCTTCGACAGAGGTGCACTAACTCCTTAACATTTATATTAATGACAGGGTCAGGGTTGTGTATTGAATTTGTTGGATTTTCCAGGTTGACATAATATATTTATTATCCTCCTCACTCATTTCCAAAATTGCATTTTCCAAACTTGTTCTTGCCTTGAAATCTCCACAGAGCAGCACATTGCCCTGAGTTTGGAAATGGCTGCATTCTAGGTTAAGGTCACTGCAAACTCATTGTTATAGTATGGTGATTCTGCAGGTGGGGCATATGCTGCACAGATGTATAGGTCATTTTTATGACTTACAACCCCTTTGTTTAAGTTAAACCACACTTGAGTGAGTTCTTCCTTTGTAACAGATAGATACAAAGGGTGTTTTTTCTTTTTTGCTTGTTCTTTTTTTGCCCCCCCCCCCCCCCTCTCCCTTCTGTGTGGAATCAGGTGGTGGTTGGCAGAGGTGACTAGGTTCTCCCTCTCACTCCCTCTATCCTTCTCTCTCTCTCCCTTGCTCCCCTCTGTGTGGAATCAGGTGGTGGTTGGCAGAGGTGACTAGGTTCTCCCTCTCTCTCACTCCCTCTATCCTTCTCTCTCTCTCCCTCGCTCTCCTCTGTGTGGAATCAGGTGGTGGTTGGCAGAGGTGACTGTAGGTCCTCTTCTACCCCAGGGAGAACTCATCTTGTTCTGGAATACATTAGAATCAGTTTTAAGTGCAACCCCACACTGTAAAATCCAATAAGTAAACCTTACTTAAAAAAACCATGGAAACCGATTGCCTTGAAAAATCAGACTAAAGTGGACTGGGATTCTAAAACTGAGCTTACAAGCAATTCCTTAGTGTAGTGTATTAACACTACAGCAAATTCCTCTTTAACCTACCTAGGTATTGCAAGTGAAGTGTACTTTAGTTTTCATTCATAAAACTCATGTTCTGAAGTTGAGGTAACTAATCAACCAATTCCTCATATCTGGAATATGTAGTAACAGTTACTTGAACAGCAAGTTAATCTTACTTGGTGAAACCATGGAAACCGATTGCCTTCAATTTAGCAAGTAAATATTACTCATATACACAAGTTTGAATAAAAATAGGCTCTATTCTAAAATAATGACATTTACAACTGCATCAGGTACAAATACGGCTTTGAATTATTTATTATTCTTGTAAAAACAACAAAATTGTGTTGTTTTAATAAAAAAAAACATCTTAAAATGTCTTAAATGGCACAATTTAGCTGTAGCAACAACCTACATCTTCCTTTTTTCTCCTTGAACATTTTATAAAAATCTTTAAGTATCTCAGTAGCCTGTACCATATAAAAATCAACACAGTAGTCTAACGTAAATTAACACAATACATGAAAAATACTGTCTTCTTAAAGGGATATTCCACCATTTGGAGAATTACACTCATTTTCCACCTCTCCTTGAGTTAAACAATTGATTTTTACCTTTCTCCAGTTCATCCAGTCGTTCTCTGAGACTGGCGATACCACTTTTAGCTCCAGCCTAGCATAGATCATTGAATCGAATTAGCCCATTAGCATCTCGCCTGCTAGCATCACGTTTAAAAGTGACTAAGATTCCCGGTAATTTTCCTATTTAAAACTTGTCTCCTTTCAAGTAAGAAAGTGTAATAAGACCAATGGAAAATCAAATGTAGAGATTTTCTAGGCTGATTTGACATGGAACTATACTCTCATTCAGGCGTAATAATCCAGTCACTAACCGATTCGTCTGCTGCAGCTCAACTTTGTTGCTGGAAGTTAGCCTACAGTGACTATTTTCAGGTGCTGCATGATATCATTGTGCTGCTGTGCCCATGGTGTTCCTTGATTATTACGCTGGAATGAGAGTATAGTTCCATGTCAAATCAGCCTAGAAAATCGGCACGTTTAATTTTCCGTTGGTCTTATTACACTTTCTAACTTGAAAGGAGACAAGTTTTAAATAGGAAAATTCCTGGAAATCTTAGTCACTTTTAAACGTGATAAGCTAATGGTCTAGTCAGATTCAATGATCTATGCTAGGATGGAGCTAAAACTAGTATCTCCAGACTCGGAGAACGGCTGGATGAACTGGAGAAAGGTAAAAATCAATCGTTTAACTCAAGGGGAAATGGAAAAAATGAGTGTAATTCCTAAAATGGTGGAATATCCCTTTAAACATCTCTTAAAACTTAATCAATTTATAGGGCCAAATTCTAAATGACTTACCACCACAGACTTAAAGGGGAATTCCGGTATGATATTGACCTAAAGTGTGTTGAAACATGATGCAGAATATGAACGTATGTCTCATAGCTCATCTCGGCTTGTCCCCTGCACTCCGAAATCTGGCACTAGTTAGCTGATGCTACCAACAGCTTTTTCAATGGGGTTGCCTCGGCATCGGCCTAGCCATGCAAATAAATCACTGTTTCACAGCATTTACGAGGCTCAAAATATCTCCACACTTCATTGGTAGACTTCCGAGGGCCCTGACATTTAAAACGAGACATTGAGAACTTGGAAAAAGCACTGGTAGTTTATTTACAAGACGATTTATACAGACAGTACCTTAAGGAAGTTTACCGTTCGCAGCCATCTTGAATTTAGTCACGATAAGTCGAGCGACGAGTACGAATGAACAGGTATGATAAGGGATCAGATTCCAAAAATAATTCCGTGGAAATGCATGTATTCCAGTTGCTTCCAGTAGCAGCAACTGGAATCCATGCATTTCCACAGAATTAAGTTTACCAATTAAGTGTGGAGATACTTTGAGCATCGTAAATGGTGTAAAACAGTGATTTATTTGCTTGGCTAGACCGGTGCTGAGGCACCCCCATTGAAAAAGCTGTTGGTAGCATCGGTTAGCTAGCGCCAGATTTCGGAGTGCAGGGGACAAGCCGAAATGAGCTATGAGACACACTTTGAGACACACTTTAGGTCAATATCACACCAGAATTCTCCTTTCAGTTTAGAACCATATAAGCTCAAAAAATAGAAAACATCTCAGCAGAAGATTTTTAAGACTTTGCCATTTTGGTGGTAGCTTGTTCTGACCCAAACCAAGCATCACCATTTGAATGAAATTCAATGTATTTTTCATTGACTTGGGGTAATCAAGGTGTAAGGCATATGATAACCCAAACAAGATGCAGAGTGCCTCAGGCAAACTTTTGAGACCATCCATTACCAGCCTCCCCTCAATGATGATGGCTGTAGACACTGGCTCCAGGTGGATAAGAGTTGGATCAACCAGTGTGTCATCATCAATGACCGTCAACAGCCCAAAGGAGACTTGTGCCCACACATCCTCACCATCAGGACCTGTAAAACAAATAGAAACACAAAGACAACAGTTAAATATATGACTAATTAGTTATTAGCGTCCAAACTGTACCTTGCTGAAATATAAAATAAATTAACGGTAATGCTGCTGCAAGTAATCCAAGCTTTGTGTTGATCTCTTGAGGATGTCATCAGCATGAAATGATACAAAAGATTTAGAAACATACAAGCAATTTTCAGCATTGTATTACATCCATGGAAACTTACCACTTACCGTAAATGGTGTAAACCAGTGATTTATTTGCATGGCTAGGCCGATGCCCGAGGCACCCCCATCGGAAACCTGTGGGTAGCATCGGCTAATAGCGCCAGATTTCGGAGTGCAGGGGACAAGCCGAGATGAGCTATGAGACAAAAGTTCAAGGTATCATGTTTCAACACACTTTAGATCAATATCATACCGAACTTCTCCTTTAAATGTTGAATACACACTAGTATGAAAATCACAGCCTTCATATGGGCATGGAATGTTAATTTCAAATGACTACGCACATGTGTGAAAAAATCTGCTTCAGTGCAGGGCTCCCCATATGACTGAAAAGTGCATAAACAATCCATATGAAGACAAGGTATTGGTTGTTGCCGAATAAACCCGCCATGTCTTAGACGATAATGCTTAAATAACTGACCTCTTTTGTCTGCCGAAAAAATGCAATGCTTACATTTCCACTGCATGCTTACACTACCATCTTCTAACCTGCTAACCTTAACTTTGATTCTGTATTCACTACCTCCTGCTTTAAAATTCTAAATTAGCTGCCAACTTTGAATTGGACAGTAATTTACTAGTAGTTAAAGTTACACATTCATTTATCCAACTGTTAATGCAAAACATCTGTGGTGTGGTGGGGGGAAGGGGGGCCATCGATCTAATGTTAGCTCCTTCGAACCAAAAACATGCCTGGGCAAAATAAAAACAGTTCACCAACATGTATATCCTTACAGCTTACCACAAAGTCTTCCGAAAGGAAAAGGTCTGATGTTTATTTTTTATCTTCTGAATGCTTTCAACAACGACTCTTCGGAAGAGCAAACTGAGAGGGCGAAAATTCAAATCACTCCAGCACAGTAACGTTAACGTCTTCCTTGCATGCTCCCACTTCTTCTTCTTCTTCTTCCCTGCAGAAATACGCGCAAGTTCGCCTCCTAATGGTAGAAATTTGTCACTGTTGAGGTTACTTGTCTCAGACAAGTTGACCTCAGTCTTATTATGAAGTAACATGCTTTTTTCAACATGGAAGTAACTGTTACTTTACTCAAATCATTAAGATGCACACATTTGTTGCTGAAAGTAAAGGAAACAAGGTTAATGCAAGTTTACACAAGTGTTAGATTTTACAGTGCACTTGACAGCTCTGTTCCATCTTTTTTCAGACACACATACACACACATACTAAAACACAGTACTTCTTTCATCAATACTTCTATTGATTTTGTATGCCTTTTTTACACACTGTAGCACTTTAATAAGTAGCCCTTAGATATTGACTAAGGGTTTGCTAACAGGGAATCTACATTGGGCACCTAACTGAAGTGTTCCGTTTGTGGAGTGTCTGCTGCAATAATTAGCTTCCTCTATAATCAATGGAACTGGCTACCTGCTGGGGGTGCGTTTGGAAAAATTATAGGCCTTTTCACACATAGATCACGCTAAATTTGCGGGAAGAGGGGACGTCTTTTTGCCATCTTTTTGTGTCTGAAAGCGAGGTGAAAATTTGCCGGCCTGCTGATCTGTTCACATGATGCGGCATTTTGGGGAGCCAGGAGGCAGGATCAGCTATAGTAAATTAAATTGTGACGTGTAACAGGGGGCGTGTAGAGTGATAGTCGTAGGCCTTATGTGCGTGGGCCTTTAGATACAGCAGGTGTGTGATTTCAAAAACCATGGCGGGAGAACCGACTGCACTTTGGTTAGCTTGCATTTGCTTTGCTGATGCTGTTAGAATGTTAAATTCTTGCGATAGATGTCTTCAGACAATAAAACGTAATGTGGAAGGGAAATTGAAGAGAAGAGTGCCCCTTGCCTTGGCCGTACAATGTACTGTGCGTACAATTTATTCGTGAAATCGTTCAATATTACAACAATAAAAATAGCTTGTGTACTGTCTTAATTGAAACATGCTTCGCGCACAAATGATAGCCTAGGGCAAAGAGAATGGGCATCTCAACATAAGGATACATTAGAAGATGATGATGATTAGTGTAAACTTTGTCACACGACGTGATAAGCAGTTCTTTAAAAACGCAACGTTCCATTCAGTCATAAATCATTCAAGCGTAGGCCTAGAGGTCGTCATGAAAAGAAAACAGCAGCTTAATATTTTTCAGGTGTTTAACAGTAGGCCTAGGCGCACTGTTAGCAGTTATGCCGAAGGCAGTGATTATTAGGCATTGCATCCTGTCACTCAACATCGTAGTTTGGGTTGATAAGATTCAGTTAATGCGAGTATGGATCGTCTCAAAGTTTGGGACAACCAAACAGCAGTGTAGGCAAAGCAAATGCTAATTATTATGTTACCATAGCTGTCTTTTCTCTAGGCCTGGGCCTATCGGAAATCGCGACATTGGTTTCTTTTTTCTTTTCTTTCTTGTTCGCGTGTTGGGTAGTGAAGCGATAATGCATTTAAAGCAGTACATCATGTGAGCCAGAGCCGATATGGCCAGAGCTGCTGCTCTGTAAAAGTATTTCTGTCCCACCCAAATTTGCTGAACTACTTGCGAAGTAGCTTATTCATCACAGACATCACATGTATCACACAAAAGAGCTTTTTCTCAGCCTTTAAACGATGTTAGTGGTTAGTTGTTGTGGTAAACGGTTCGCGAGAAAAGTAACTTTAATTTTATCATATTTTTTTTCGCCCGTCTTCCTACCCATTCATCTTGGTGGAATACTTTGCGAACTTTCCCTCAACACATGACAAACCATATATCAGAATAAACAGCAGACCTTACCGAACATAAAGGTGTAAAGCAGGGGTCGGCAAATAGTGGCCCGCGGGCCAATTTTGGCCCGCCATTGATTCTATCTGGCCCGCGAGATGACGTTAATTTGCTGTTGAATTAATTTTTTTTTAACCCCATGTTTTTAAAAAGAAAAAAAGGCCTACAGCAATCCCATCAATTTCAAAACATTTATTGAGGTATAGATGATAGTCCTACTAAAGTGACAAAACAGGTGGAACATCCTTGCAGTTATCCATGACGCACAGGTCGGAACGGTATTGGCACGCGAGTGCGCGTAATCTTGTGCAAAAAAAAAACAACAGTGTCCTGTCTCCCTCTTCCAGTGGGCAAGGTCAAAAATAGCCTATGTTTCGTTAAATTAATAGGCTTGGCATTAAGAAATGCAGGCAGGCTCAACACATACCTCTGCTTCCATTCTTCTTTGTAGGTCCTGCATTCTGAATCAATTTTTCTTTTCAAGGCTTTTGACAACGACATTTTGCATCGATAACTAGCATATAGCAATGTTCAGCTAATCATTTACACGTCATCCAAAAGAATAATATTTGTAGCCTACACATTAGTTACGGCAAGTTGCTAGGCAAGTCGCCTGTTTCATGAGAGACGACAGGAGATGCAGCAGGCGGCATAAAAACAGCGCACATAAGCAAATAAACGTTTTTAATGGAATTAAATTACATGCATTTTAAAAGTTAGATGATGTTTATTTTAATATAATATAATAATTAATAATTTAAATAGTAGGCCTATAACCCCCCCCCCCCCCATTACAAAAGCTATGGCCCGCGATGCCATTGTCTGAAAAAAAATTGGCCCGGGTCCAAACGTAATTGCCGACCCCTGGTGTAAAGCATTGCCCTGCACAGTTAGCCATTCCAGAGTAATCCGGTTTTAAATTTGCAGCAATGTCTTTATGCATGTCTCCAACTTTGCGGTTCCTAATGTGTTTCAATTGTTCAATAAGTCTACATGATTTTATAACAGGCCAAATACAAAATACAAATATCGCCTAGATAAGCATTACAATCAGAGGATATACATATAGGGCAGACAGACGCTCATGAGTTCATGCTTTGTTTTATCGCTGGATTTTAGGATAGCCTATATGGCAACTGATTGCATTCCAAGCTACAGTCAACTCTAGCAGGCATTGAATGACTGGAGACTTTGTGAATTTATAGATTGACATAATGTGCTGTCTCTGTGATTGCTGCTTTTGATCAGTTAGATTTATTTGCAATCTCCTGTGGTGGGCTGGACATAGCATTGAAATGCCCACCCAGATTCCCCTTTCCGCTTTGACCCATTCACACTGGTGGCGGAACGAAAAAACTCGGCAAAATGTCTAGGGGGCTTGGTAGTAAATTTGGCGAGACACTTTGTCCCGCCGTTCCGCCTTGGTCTATGTGAAAGGGACAGTCGTTCCGCGATTCTGGTACATAAAATCGCGGCGATTTTGCCAGTGTGAAAGGGCCTTATATTACACTCTGCAAACGCAGCGGTTCACTTGCAGAGCCGGTGTAGCCTGGGCCTAAGAGTGTGTGTCTGTGTGTTTTCAGAATGTGTATCTCGGTGTGTGTGTGTGTGACCTCTGATCTCTGTGATTGCTCAGAAGCTGACAGTTTCGTCTGCTCTTCAACAAATCAGAGCTCATGTCTGAGATGCCAAAGGTCACTGTGCTGTGATTGTAGAGACACTTCACACACGTCACACACACATACACACAACACACACACACAACACAGGCACTTCACAGATATCCAACAAAAAAAGAGTAAGATGTGAATCAAGACAAGTGCTGGAGAGAAAAAGAACACACAGAGTGGAGAGGTCAGAGGAGGGCAGTCCGGATGGAGTGATGAAGATGAGAAAGAGAGGAGGGGTGAAGAGGAACATATAGCCAATGTGCCTGCCAGGCGTCAGGATCACACACTTATGGCTGCACCTGTGAACAGCAGGAGGGAACTGCAGAGAAACACCTGAGTAGAACACACGTACCACACACGCCGCACAAACACCTGAGTAGAACACACGTACCACACACGCCGCACAAACACCTGAGTAGAACACACGTACCACACACGCCGCACAAACACCTGAGTAGAACACACGTACCACACACGCCGCACAAACACCTGAGTAGAACACACGTACCACACACGCCGCACAAACGCCTGAGTAGAACACACGTACCACACACGCCGCACAAACACCTGAGTAGAACACACGTACCACACACGCCGCACAAACGCCTGAGTAGAACACACGTACCTCACACGCCGCACAAACACCTGAGTAGAACACACGCCGCACAAACACACACACATAAGCACTGAAACACAGAGGGTAATGGGAGAGAGAGAGAGATGCAGAAATGTTTGTCCTGCCAATAAAGCTCAACTGAATGAGAGAGAGAGAGATGCAGGCATGGTGAGGAAGGGAGAGAGAAAGATGGCAAGACAGAGACAGACAGAAACCAAATCAAATCTGACAGACAAGAGGGGAAGAGAGACAGAAAGATGAGCAGACAGGCAATCAGACAGATGGGCAGGCAAGAAGACAGAGAGGCAGGACCGCAAACAGACCAACATTGCGGTTTGCAGCTGCACGCTGTGAGGACTGAGACAAACCCTAGCAGATGACGTTCCTGCATCTCAGTAATAGCTAAATTAAAGTCAAGCAAAGGGCCATTTAATTGCAGTGATGTAAGGCAGCAGGGACACACTGGCCACAAGAACACGGACATTTCCAATGTTCTGTTATCCTGCTGGGACAGACATGTCTCTCAGACTTCAGCCTATCTGTCTGCGTCTGTCTGAGTGTGTGTGTCTGTCTGTGTGAGACTTACCACAGTCTGAATGTGTGTGTGTGTGTATGTCTGACTGATCCATATCTTTGAAACCTAGCAGAGACTGCCTCGACAGGCTGAACAACCATAAAATAAACTGTGTGTGGGGGGTGGGGAAATAAAATATGTGTGTAATAAAAGGTGTGTGAAATGTGAGGCCTTCCTCTACATGTGCTTCTCCTGCAGTAAATATGTCTAAATCTGCACATCAATCTGAATGCAAGGGAGAGGAAGGGAAAGCGGAGGAGACAACGACAGAGACAGAAAGAAAGGAGAGATGAAATGACATGGTAAGAGATAACAGTAACCCTTCCTTTTACAGTCACCTAATTATAAAGTATTTACCTAGTACATGGTCAATTATAGTATATTATTTGGTAATGATCAACAGGTAAATACAGAGAAATTACTTGTGAAATAGTAAGAAACACTTCAGCTGTTATAAATTAGTACATTATTGGGTAATTACTACAGCTAACGTGTAAATAAATACAGACAGAGTATAGCACAGATACCAAGTAAAACCTCCACTGTTACCTGTCAACTCTCCTAAGAGCCATGTAGTTGTGAGCAGTACCAAATAATATACTATAATTGAGCATGTATTTACTAGTACCCAATAATATACTCTAAATGAGCATGTATTTACTAGGTAAACCTTTAATGAGGGGACTATAAAAGGACATTTACCAAGATAACTAGAGGGAAACAGAGATGGGCAAAGGCATTTCACACTTGTGTATTATACCACTATTCAAACCTCACTGTGCCTTTATACACTCTATACATGACAGTATCCCAATGGACAAGCACAGCATGTAACACATCTTCTGATTGATTGGAAAGACAGAGTGAGAGAAAATAGAAAGTAAGTCTGTCTTATCATTTCAGTCACTGACTGAGACTCCAGTCTGCACCTAGCCTGTGGGGAGAGTCGTGAGTGTCGGCGATGGCCATTCCGATTCATTTACCAGCCCTGTGCCCTCCTCTCCTCTCCTGAGTCTGGCTGTCTGCTCCAGCAGACACCTGGCTCTCCGAGCCCGCCTGTCTTTTATGATCAGAGATTGTCTCTGGTCCCTGACACACCAAACCACACCACGACACACACACAATCACCAAGATCTCTAATATCAAAACATGCAGTGCAAAATGCTCACACTCATTTGATTTCTTATACACACATGCTGTGTAACATTGTGTGTGTGTGTCTGTGTGTGTGTGTGAGTGAGAGAGAGAAGCTATGTATGCTGTACTCTCTGTTATCAGAGAGAAAGACAGACTGGTGCGAGAAATCCAATATCCTCAGCAGAGCAAGTCGACCTTTAAAAGCAATCACACACAGACACACACACACAAATGAACATACTGTAATATCAGAAAAAGCGATTTGGTTTAGGTTTTTATGTGTGTATGTGTGTGTTTTAAGAGACGGAAAGAGAATGAAGGAGGGAAAGAAAAAAGCGAGAGAAAGAGAGAAGTGTATGCATTATCAATAATGGTTTATTACTTTTCCATACCACAGTCCTAGACAGCGTGGTAGACTGAATATGGATAACCTTGTGTATGTCTACGTCTGTGTATGTATGTATATGTGTCAAGAGAGAGCGTATGTGTGTGTGTGTGTACTGTATGTGTGGTAGAAAGAGAGAGAGTGTGTGTGTGTGTCTCAGAGGAGCAGACCTTATTTAGAGGGACTGTTTGAGCATCTGCTGATTCTGAGCGGCTGTTGGTGTCTATTTCGGGCATTAACAGGAACTGATGTGTGGGCCTCCGAAGCAAAGGAGGTCATGAGCCATGAGGTATGTGCATTTCTGTGTGTGTGTGTGTGTTTGCAGGCAGAGTTTTTATTATAATAAGAAGCAGCCTGCTCCTCTAACCTTCAAGCATTCTGTGCACCACACACACACACACACACACATATAACACATACACACCAGTTCAGAGAGAGTTCTGCACCTCTCCTGTAATACTCTAAATTACCCTCCCTCATGCAACATATAACCCTCTAACCACCCTCTCACTTTTCCCCTCACCCTGACCTTTGACCTTTAACCATGAACTTTCCATGAACTCTGACTTTCAACCCCACACTGCCTCAAGATGTCACTACTGAGAGAAAACACAGGGCTGAAAAGATAGCAAGAGAGGAATATGCATTAGATATATTAAGTGTTATGGTAGGGTAATTAGTATGATACCATTAAGACATAGCACATATTGATGTATATGCATAGTTAACAATTATTTACACAACAACCAGTGATGTTAATTGTAATAGCACATAGATCTAGACATGTGAACCAAACTGAAAAACAAAAAACTGAAAAGCCATGAAAATGTCCCTTTCACTCACAGAACACACAAGCAGAGCAGGAATAAGCATTTAAAGGTGCTCTAAGCGATACCACACGTTTTTTAGGCTAAAACATTTTATGTCACTTACTGCAAACATCACCTAACCAACCGCTAGCTGTGTGTGTCCGGAATACACTGTAAAAAAAACAGGATCTCTGTGGACAGCCCAGGCTCCAAAAACAGCAACAAAAACAACCTGGGCAAACCTAGCCAATAAAAACATAACAAACTGTTCCAGCAAATCACAGACGAGATGCACGTTAAGGAAAGTTTCAATTGGACGGGAGCAGCACGGGAGGGAGGGGAAGGAAGTAGCGAGCTACCTCTCTGTTTTGTTTGAAAGTCAACAGAATTGACGTTACCCAGCATCGCTTAGAGCACCTTTAATAAGATGAGCCATCTTCATCAGATGATTCTGCCAGCAAGGAAAAGCAAACCTGGATAAGTAGCTATCCAGGGTCCTGAAATACTAGCTAGTTATCCAGAGACATTAAAGGAGACGTATCCAGTGATCCTGAGACATATATGGGTGTGTACTGTAGGGCTTTCAGCAATCTCAGTGGATACTCTCCAATGCGTGTGTAAATGTGTTTGTGAAGCATCATTAGACATAGTAGATCTTATTTCTTGGTAATAAGTTTTACCCCATTAAGTCAGAGGTTTACCAAGGACTGTATGACAGTTGGAAATGGAATCTAATTGCATGGCACATGCAGAAATATGTAAATAATAAACAAGGTATTAACATAATAATCAGAGGCGCATAATGTACTATTAAAGGCATATTATTGGGAGGTGCTGTAAAACAGATATTAAAGTGATTGGATGCTCATTAACACAAACACATGCCTTATTGGCTACCTTGGTTTATTCCAACCTAATTGGTCGTAACTAAGCAGGGTTGTATATGCGTCCGTGGGCACAAGAACGCACTCTGTATTCATCTGAAATTCACTCATCAATTCAAACTCAGTCAAAACACTCCTCACCCAAACAAACAGAGAGTAGTTCTGTCATTGTCTGAAGGAACATTTTGAAAAGGAACATTTTGTACACCAGCGAGAATGAATCCTCGCATTCAGGATAGTGAACTTGAGAGGTCTCCTGTGGTGTCAGTAGAGCGGGAACTCTCTGTCTCTTCTTGTAAGTGCAGCGTGGTGCTGGCTAGTGGTGTGACTTTCTTATTTACTAGTGGTGTGACTTTCTTATTTACTCTGATGAAACACTATGGGAGGCCGGCACGGCTCTATTTTATTCCCACTCAGACAAAATTGGTGTGAATTGAGTTGTGGATATCAAAAGACTAATAGAAGTGGATTATTGTGCTGAAGACACTGCAGACTCTCTCTCTCTCTCTCTCTCTCTCTCTCACACACACAATTTTGATATTCTTGTTCACCAGTGGTTTCATTGACCACAGCAGAAAGCAGCTATTCATTAAGACATACAAACACATAAATAAACACACACAATCTATAGGAACCCAACTGATACCTGCAATTTCCATGCCATCTTAGGCGCCGTTCACTGAACAAAAGTAATCTGTCGTGCAGACAATGTTGCATATGAAATCCTCCCCTTGGAAAAATGCATAAATTCATGCGCACACATTGATTGGAGTAAGGACAAAGTGTTTTTTTGCCAAAAACCTGCTCCAGTTTTAGAAAAGAGCATGATGTGTGTGTGTGTGTGTCTTTGTGTATGTGTGTGTACTCACATGTTAACTTGCATGAATTACAAGCTGAATTAAGTAGAGAACAGAGAGGACCTCATGTCTCCACCATGCGTGACTCAAGCACAAAGGAAGACCATGCGCCGAGGAGAGATGGAGGAGAGGAGGAGAGGAGGAGAAAGGGAGGATAGAGGGAAGAAAAGGTAGATTTGGAACACAACAAAGAGATGCATGGCACAGCCGAGAGGATGAATGCTGGCTTGAAAGAGGATAGAGAAAAGAACAGGAAATGATGCTCATTAAAGTGTGTGTGTTTGTGTGTGTGTATGTGAGAGATAGAGAGTGGGAGACGAATATATGGAGCCAGAGGCAAGTGGACAAGATCCATTCCTCTGTAGAAATAAGCCTTTCCGAAACACACAGATGCATGCATACACACTCACACACACCTGTGTTTGTGTGTGTGTGAGACAGACAGACAGACAAAGAGGCTGTCCCTTCCATGACTGATATTATGCGGCTGGATATAAAGATCCAATCTCTTATCAAAAATCATTCTCATTGTTCTCTTTCTTCAGCTCATGACTGTCAGTGACATTTATATACTCACAAACACCACACACACAACGTGTGCGCGCACACACACACACACATACACAGAGATAAACCTAAATCATTCATTACAAAGAGGATACAGGAAACAGAAGGAGTGGATGAAATGTCTTCATTATACATTTATGGCCTCCATTTCCCTGAGTTGCAATCATAACAGACCAGAGAGAGTGGAGAGACAGACAGGAATGGAGAGAAGTAGAGAGACAGACAGGTCTTGAGAGATGATGTGTTACTTCTCATGCTGTTTCACTTACGCGCACACACACACACACACACAGAAGATAATAAGGGACTTATTATCCAGATCAGATCCTCTTTCTATCAAATCAACACACACACACATACTGTACATACAAATATATAGATAATACAAACTCACAAATACATGCTCAGACACACTCACACACATATAGATTTACACGCACCACACACACACACACACAAATAGATGCACTTTGGCCCTCTTAGAGCAGAGTGGAAAACAGGATATTGCTATATTTAGTTGTGATCCATTTTCAGTGCACGCAGTCAGCAGAAAGCAAGATGAGATGACAAGAGAGAACAACAGAGAAAGAAAGAAAGTGAGGGAGAGAGAGGTAGAGTAAATAAGAAAGAGAATGAGAAAGAGTAAAAGCAGGGAATAGACAGAGGGGGAAGTGAGAGCTGAAGAGAAGGATGGCAAAGGAAGGAGAGGAGAGAGAAAGAAATATAAAGAGAGGGAGAGAGAAACAGTGAGAAGAGAGGGAGAGAATATCTCAGGCAGAGTGTTATGGGGATTTGTGGAAGCATAAAGAAGTGTTATGGAAGGAAAAGATGAATGAATATTTTACATTTTATTCTGTTCCGTTTGACCAAAGTCTTAAAAAGTGGGGCACATGTCTCTGTCTCAGTTCTCCTTCCCACTGCACTCTAAAGACATGCAATCATCCAATCTCCATCATGTGTGCCCATGCACACACACACACTCACACAGAGAGAGAGAGAGAGAGAATAGACACACCTCATCCCAAATAGAACAGACTCTCCGGCTTTGATCCGAGTTGAGAGGAGATTGTTATCAAGCCAGACAAATTAGTAGCCCATCTGCTAAGAAACACACAAGTCCTCATTCCCCTTTGATCAGGGCAATGGTAAATGATGTCTGGTATCATAAGATCATAGAAGAGGTGAGAGGTATGGATAGAGTGAGAGAGAAAAGAGAGAGAGTGAGAGAAGAAAAGGAAGAGATTGACTCAGTTTGTCTCCGGACTGAATCTTTTTTTGTTTCAGTTTTGTTTGATCTCAGATTTAGTTGGCAATTACAACCATATGACCATTAAACACTGTATACTTAATTGAATCAAAATATACACAGCACCCACAACTAAGCGCATCCTCAAAAAAATCAAATTCAAAGGAAAGGAAAGCATAATAAATAAAATAAATGCATCAAACACCTTAAACCATCATCTAATATCAGAGGGAGGAGAGAAAGGGAGAGAGACAGAGAAAGAAAGTATTTTACTTCAAAGTATCCTCCAATTAGCAGTACAAAGAAAAGCAGTACATAATCATGACGTGTCAATAGATAATAACATGCTGAAATACTTTCACAAAAAGAAACTAAGAGATAAAAGCAGAAGAGAAGACGGAAGACAAACAAAGCAGAACACACGAGGCAGTGTCACTCAGTCCTTAATAGCCTACTCCACTTGCAGAACACACGAGGCAGTGTCACTCAGTCCTTAATAGCCTACTCCACTTGCAGAACACACGAGGCAATGTCACTCAGTCCTTAATACTCCACTTGTTGTGAGGGGAAAGAAAATGGAGAGAGTCTGAGCTCTTCAACACGTGTCGTGCCAAATATATTCTTGACATTCATTCATATATTCATATTCTTGAGTCTGCCACCTAAAAGATTAAGATGTGAAATAAAAGTGAGGTCAGAAAGATTTATTACTGATGTGTATGTGTGTGTGTCTCTCTCTCTCTCTCTGTGTTTATGAGTGTTCAACACGTGTTGTGCCAAATACACTTGGAGAGGAGCCCATGGGCTTGTTGCCAGCCGTCACTCCCCCTATTTCCACTCTCTAGGACACCTAAACTCTCCTTACCAGCCTACTACGCTGTGCTCTGGCTTCGCAAAGCCCCCCTACACCACCACATTCTCCTCCATTTCACCGGCCGCTCTAAACTCAAGTGATATGGGGAGTTAGTGGACTTGGCTCACAAGTGATATCCACTAGGACTATAGGCATCCTGGGACCATGGCCAGCGACCTAACCTCACTTATTATTCAGCAGTCTAAATGAAGCACTGCTGTGGATGAACTCGTGTGCGCCTCTTAGCTGTTCGAAAGATCCTGCGGCTTACTGCCTAGCGCCCGTGTTAACAGGTTTGAGCGAGCACACTGCCAGCACAAGACACGCATCTCAGGCGTGGAGAGAGTCTGACAGCACTGACTGACGAGTCATCTAGAGTTTGGGTGCGGAGCCAATTTTTCCACATGTGATTTAAACGAATCTCATCAGAGATAGAATGAGATAGAAAAAACACCTAGATGAGATGAAGATGACAGCACACTTATTCAAACTACTTTTCAAAGACCATTTGTTCCAGTTACTGATGGTCATCATTATAGATCAGTGTAGAAAGACAGGACAGGCAGTAACAGTCCTGCAGAACAGATACACACACACACACACACACACACACACACACACAAATACATGCATGTGGAAACCTGGGTTGGACACTTAAGCATTTCAGTACACTGATTAATCCCAGCCTGTACCCCAGATTTGTACCGTCCATGTCTACAAGACGTTCTAAATTGGAATGATTCCCATTGGATTGAGTTTCCTCCAGTAAAATGCAGGTGGTGAGAAAGAGTCAGAGAAACACTTCTGAAGGATGCTTTTCCTCCTCCTCTCAGTAGGTCCTGTCCCTCCTGATTTAAAGCCCACTGTTTGACAGGTTATTTTTAAACATCTGTGTGTGTGTGTGTGTGTGTGTGATGTCCTTATTAGTGCCAGGAGTGTCAAGAATCATTACATTTGTTCAGGTATTCCGCTCACACCAAAGAGGCAGCACAACAAGACTCAAAGGGATGGTCTATCTGTCTGTGTGTGTGAGAGAGAGAGAAAGAGTGTGTGTGAGAGAGAAAGAAAGAGAGAGAGTATCTGTGTGTGTATGCATGTGTGTGTGTCAGGCTTTGAGATCTAAAACGCTTAACGACATTCACACATTTTTTTACCCTCGTTTGTCCTGTCAATCAAATCCGTCCTCCTCCTCCCTGTCTATCACAGAACCTTTACATGGAAACACGTGTCCAATAGTCACATCACAGAGTAGCATCACACCACACACACACACACACACACACAGAGTGAGAGAGACATTCATATTCTTGAGTCTGCCACCTAAAAGATTAAGATGCAGAAAAGTTCCTTCCCACAGTAAAGAAAGTAGAGTAAACTGCCATAGTGGAATCAGACCATGCACCAGTGATTCTTGATCTTGTTTTCTGTGAAAACAGTTCTGTGAATTCATATCTAAAGCAATTGATGAGTTTTTGTTATTCAACAGATCAGACGTAATATCACCATCTACATTATGGGAGAAACTGAAAGTTGTTATTAGGGGAGAAATTATGTCATACTCCATATCACGTAATAAGGCAAGAAAACAGAGGGAGCAAGAACTTATTAACTCTATAAGAAACATAGACCGCCAGTATTCCACAGCCCCAACTCCAGAACTATATAAAGACAGAATCACTCTGAAAACTCAGTATGATTTATTAACGACGCAAAAAACTGAGAGACACCTCCTGTGGTCAAGAGGGCACTACTATGAGCATGGAGACAAAGCAGGTCGCTTGTTAGCTTACCAGCTGAAATGCAGATCAGCGTCTCGTATGATCCCGCAGATTCTGAGTGCTTCACAGTTGACAATAGATCCAATTGAAATAAACAATACTTTTAAAGCATTTTACTCAGTACTTGAGTATTTTACTCACTTGTATACATCTGAATTTCCACATGATACATCAAACATGTTACAGTTTTTAAACAATTTAGATATCCCTAAGATTGATTTGGCTGTTTAGACTGAATTGGACAAACCTTTGCAACTACAAGAGATCTATGATTCTATCCAGAAAATGCAATGGTAAAACCCCAGGGCCAGACGGCTATCCTGTGGACTTTTACAAAAAATGTTCATCTCAGCTAGCTCCCATTCTCCTTGAAATGTTTAACCATTCATTGAGTCATTCAAAACTACCACAGAGCCTAACAGAGGCATCTATTTCACTTCTATTGAAACCTGGTAAGGACCCGCTTAAGTGTGGGTCATATCGGCCAATTTCACTTCTAAACACAGATGTAAAGATATTAGCTAAGATCCTTGCCTCAAGATTAGATACTGTAATGCCCCAAATAATTTCAATGGACCAAACTGGATTTATGAAGTACCGCCACTCTTTCACAAATATTCGTAAACTGTTGAATGTTGTGCACTCTCCAGCGTCCAGGGGGATTCCAGAAGTGGTTGTCTCCCTGGATGCGGAGAAGGCATTTGACAGAATCGAGTGGGGTTATCTGTTTGCCGTATTAGAAAGATTTGGCTTTGGTTCTAATTTTATCTCTTATGTCCGCCTGCTATATACTTCCCCCAAAGCATCAGTAATAACTAACAAATTAGCTTCCCAACTTTTCCCTCTGTCAAGGGGTACCCGACAGGGATGTCCCCTCAGCCCTCTTTTGTTTGCATTAGCTACGTTGAGACGTTAAGTTGAGAACATCACACGCCATGGGATTCACAGGATGGGAGTTGAAACATAGGATTTCTCTATATGCTGACGATTTATTGCTCTATATATCAGATCCAGTGTCATGTGTCCCTAATGTTGTGGAAATGTTACATGTATTTGGGCTTTTCTCTGGCTACAAATTGAACATGTCCAAAAGTGAATGCTTTCCAATAAATAATTCAGCTCTTAAGATTTTTAGATACTGCACTCCCTTTCCGCATTTCCAAGTCTGGCTTTAAATACTTAGGCATACAGGTCACCCGTAACTTCTCTGATCTTTATGAAGAGAATTTCAAACCCCTCATGAGAAAACTAGAATCAGATCTTCAGAGATGGTCAGCCCTATACTTATCTCTCACAGGTAGAGTTAATTGTATAAAAATGAATGTTTTACCTAGATTTTTGTATTTGTTTCAGTGTCTCCCAGTATTTTTGTCCAAATCATTTTTTCAGTCTTTGAATAAGTTAATCTTTTCTTTTCTGTGGGATGGTAAAACTCCTAGAATCCGGAGGGAGTTTCTAGAGAGACCCAAGAGCCAAGGCGGCCTAGCGCTTCCCAATTTAAGGAATTATTATTGGGCGTCAAATATACAACAAGTTATTTACTGGTTTCATTCTCCAGAAATGGAATGGTGCCAAGTTGAAGCAAACTCCTGCTTATCAACATCTCCCTCTGCTTTGGCTTCAGCAAAATGACCTTTCTCACCATCACAGTATACATCAAGCCTCGTAGTACATTCTACTCTCAAAATATGGGCGCAATTTAGACAACATTTCAGACTTCTTGATTTTTCTATGTGTAGCCCTATTTCCAATAACCACCTCTTTCCTGCAGCCAGAATGGATCATACCTTCACACAGTGGCAAGGAGTGGGTCTTATTAGATGTAGTGACTTTTATATAGATGGCCTTTTTGGCAGCTTTAATGATCTTACAAAGAAATTTAAACTACAACGGTCAGATTTATTTAGATATTTTCAGGTCCGTCACTTTATCCAAACATGGAGTTCAACCTTTCCAGCCTTAACAGCAAACTCAGAGTTGGACAATATCTTACAGATTCCTGTGCATATCCAACACAATATTTTCTTTTCAAAAGATGTCATTAGATAAAATCAGGACTGATTGGGCTGAAGAACTTGGGATGAAGATATCTGATGCAGCTTGGGACTGTGCTCAGAGTAGAGTTAATGGAACATCCTCCTGTGCCCGCCTCAACCTGACACAGTTTAAAGTCTTTCACCGAATGTATTACACCAAATTAAAACTGTCCAAAATCTACCCAGACATTGATGACTGCTGTAATTCTACTTCAGCAGACATGGCTCATATGTTTTGGACTTGTCCAAAGTTAAGAGACTTTTGGTCATCTGTTTGCAGAACTTTAAATGAAGTATTTGACACCGCCGTGAAGCCAAATGCAGAAATGGCCATTTTTGGTGTACTAGTGAGTGAAGTCTTAATGACCACTAATAAGAAAAACGCATTTGCCTTTGCCTCCCTTTTGGCTCATAGAAGGATAGTCCTCGAGTGGAAATCTCATCAACCACCGAATGCGTCAGTCTGGCTTAAGGACCAGATGCTATTCCTGAAATTAGAAAAAATTAAGTATTTCTCTAGAGGATCAACCAATACATTCCATAAAATATGGGATCCATTGTTGTCATACTTTGAGAGGCTTAACACTCTCCCCCCAGATGATATAAGGCCCTGATAATGTAAGACTTTGCCCAATATGCGCAATTGTGTGTTGTCTGATACATGATGTGCCCTCTACACCTCTCCCCCCCCCTTTTTATTTTTTAAAAAAAAAAGATGCAGAAAAGTGAGGTCAGAAAGATGTATTACTCATGTTTGTGTGTGTCTCTGTCTCTCTCTCTCTCACACACAGATACCCTCTCTCTTTCTCTCTCACACAAGCTCTTTCTCTCTCTCTCTCTCTCTGTGTGTGTGTACTAGTTTGGGGACTAAATGAAAGTGAGAAGCAGAATTTAATTCCCAAATTGAGCAAATGTGAAACAGGTGATAAAAATGAATAAATTAAACGAGAGGGGAGCTGTGGCAATCCTCCAACTTATCATCTGAGAGGTGGTTGTGTGTGTGTGTGTGTGTGTGTGTGTGTGTGTGTGTGTGTGGGGTCTCTCTCTCTCTCCTTCTCTCCCTTTCTTTCTCTCTCTCTCACTTTGTGTGTAGCAGAGAAACAGGGAAAATTAAGGGGTGTATGTGTGTGTGCGGGAGAGAGGAGGCAAAATAAATACTTTTTTTGTATGCAAAAACACACAAAAATGCAAACATTGAGTACACTCATTTGATTCTTCCAAAGTGCTGAATCATACACACACACACACAAAATATCAGAGCCCTTATTAGGCACCCAAACACACTGTGATATGCAATGCAGTGGAGTGCCTGTCGGAGAGGCCCATGAAGTGCCCATCCAATTAAAGTGGCCAGTGGAGACGCCGGCTAATGAAGAGCTCCACTCAGACCAGCAGCACTCACTGACACACACACACACACACACACACACACACACACACACACACAGACAGACACACACACACAGATTCATAGACAGACACAAACACACACACACACACACAAGGTGAGACCCTGGATTAGTGTGTGCTATTTTTGGTGTGTTTTATTTGTGTATGGAGCTTGTTAGGAGTGTGTGGGTGTGTGCGTGTTTCCCATTGCAGAAGCACCTTGTTAGGAAGATGAAAACTAATTCCTCAGTCACACCGGTGATTCTATAGTTTTTTCTTCAAGGGATGTTTCCTGCTGAAGATTGACCTAAGAGAGAAAAAACATCACAGACACAAAGACACACACACACACATACAGAGAAAATAGCCTACGTTGTAAGATTCCCAAGAATGCAGCTTTGTCTCAAGTTCAGTCTCTTCTCATAGACGCTGTCTGGATCTTAACTTCAGTGCACTATGATCAAGCTTTCAACTGTGTGCAGGTGGCTAGACTAAATAGGATAGGCAGCAATTAGTCACACAGTCTGTCTCCCTTCCTCTGTCTCCATCCAGTCGTGGAGCAAACTCTTTAGCATCAGACATGATTTGGCTCGTAGTGTGTCAAGGAGACAATAGCGCCCATTAGCGACTATGGATGGTCTGTTTCACTGGTGATGTAGCATTATTAGAGTTCACTGGTTCTTGGAAGTTCATGTTTCCTTTCTCTCTCTCACACACACACACACTGCTCTCTCTTATTCAGTGGACAATTGTTTTTTGGTTATTTGTGTTTTGGAATGGCACACAAAATGGAGGTCAACTCCCAGTCTGCACCTCACAGATTAATGAGGGCATGTGTGGGGTGGGGTGGGGGGTCGATTAAGGCTATTTGTGCAGGAGTCAAGGATGGAGAAAAATGGAAGTGAACAAAGACTTGAAAAGATGAAAAGGTGACAGAAGGACAGAGCACAGTGGGCTACCAGCAGGGAACACAATGAATGCACAGAGAGAGAGAGAGAGTTGCAAGAAAGACAGAACAAGAGTGAGAGACTGAGAGAACAAGACAGTGGATGTGTGTATGTGTGTACATGACTGTGAGAGAGAGGTGTGTGTGTGTGAGTGTATTTGTGTGAGAGAGAGGTATGTGTGTGTGTTTGTGTGTGAGAGAGGTGTGTTTGTGTGTGTGTGTGTGTGTGAGAGAGGTGTATTGGTGATTTTGTGTGTGTATGTGTCAGGCTTTTTATTCCATTCATTTTCTTAATACCCTTTTGTTCCTGTTGTTCCTTCGTTCTCTCTCTCTCACTTCACCATTTCCTCATCATCAACATCATTTCCTCTTATTTTCTCTCTCCTCCTCCCTCCTCCCCTTAACTCCCGTCCTGCCTCTTTCTTCGTCTTGTTTTTTCTTCCCTCTGAGTCAGCTGAGGCCCAGCACAGCGTCTAAGCAGAGAGGGAAGGATATATAGAGGGTACCGTACCAACCCCTCCCCTCTCTAGACCACAGGGGAGAGAATGGCTTACAACAACAACAACATCAACAACAACAACTTGTATTCATATAGCCCTTTATCAATGTACCCTTTAAGGGAGGAGCTCACTAACAACTACCAATGTGAACACCTAGCTCTCAGTCTCTCGGCAGGTCATCAAGAATGCCGCTGCAACTTGGGCATCAGGAAGTATCTGCTACACATGATACATTACCTTTGAACTGTTATACATTTCATCACCAGCTCGGATGACATGGTACGTGATGAATGAAGTTGAATTGAATTGTGAATGAATGAACTATGAAACTGATTCGCAAGTATCTTAGTAAGCTTTATGGATTGTGCAATTTTTTTTTATATAGGATCCTTGACTTAACAGTATTCCTACGATTATCGTTATAATGATAGCACTGGGGTTAGGGTACAAACACCCTACACAGCATACATGTGTTATTACACCCTTATAAGTGACATATTTAGGGTGTAATAAACAGCATAATTACAATATCACATGGCTCTCATTACATAACATGGTGTTGTCTCTCCGCACATTAAGCCATAGTAAATAAAGTGGTCAATCCATTATTAACTGTAGCAAATGTACATAATGCGGGTAAATGTATCCTAAATGGACAGAGATGAGCAGGCTTCTGTATCTGCTCACTGGGGCAGTGAGAAACAGCCTTTACTTACACGTCTAATAATATTCTGCATGTTCTGCATTCTGTTCTTCATGTACAAAGTCAGATGCTGAACATTTCCTCTTTTTATGGAGACATACACAAATAAGAAGGCCAAATGGATGACTCCACAGCTGTGATAGCAAACTCTCCGTTGATCTTGATGTTGTTTCAATAAACAAACAATTAGCGGCAGCAGGAGACACAGGGCTGGGGAGTGTTTAGTGTTAGCTGTGTGTGTGTGCGTGTGTGTGTTGTGCTCGCTTGTGGGCGTCTCATCAAACAACTGCAGAATGGAGTCAGTCAGGATGAATGATATCAACCTCACAGAGGGGAACAGGAGTGTGTGTGTGTGTGTGTAATTGTGTCTGTGTATGTGTTTGTTTATGTGTCTAGGTGTGTGTGTGTGTAATTGTGTTTGTGTGAATGTGTTTGCTTATGTGTCTGTGTGTGTGTGTGTGTGTATTTGAATGGGTGAGATTGAGCGAGAGTGAGTGTATATGTGTGTGTGTGTGTGTGTGTGTGTGTGAGAGAGAGAGAGAGAGAGAGAGTCGGGGGTAATAAAGTTGAAGGTAAAAAGATCAGATTACTCCCCCCAAGTAACATACCCAGGAATGATATCACACAGTGCGGATGAGAGAGAGGACCTGTGGAGACCTTGGTGTGTGTGTGTGTGTGTGTATGTGTGTGTGTGTGTGTGGGCGCGTGGAAGTGTGTAAAAATATAGCATGTGGTGCTTAATGTGTGTGTGTGTACAGTATGTGTGAGTAATGGTGTGTGTAAGATTACCCCATATGAACCAGAGAGGAGGAAGAGGGCATTTGGATCTCAGCGTGTGTGAGAGAGTGGGGCTCATGTTGTGTGTGTGTGTGTGTGAGAGAGAGGGTCTATTTGCATAACTTTGTGGATCTTAGGAGGCTGGGAATGGTTGAGTTAAGTGGTTGAGGGAAGAGATAGACTGCTTATTTTGTTTTGAACTCGAGCATGTGTGTGAATGTATAGGGTGTGTGTGTGTGTAGTGTAGTGTCCAAACTGACCTTGGCAGTGTTAATCAGGCTGGACTTGACGGGGGGGGGGGGGGGGGGGGGGGTGATATCAGGCCTAGTTTATGAGAACACCTACTGTCTGGTGCTGGTCTGACTCCTCAAACACACACACACACACACACACACACACACACACACACACACACACACACACACACACACACACACACACACACACACACACACACACACACACACACATACTGAGACCCACATCTGTTCTCTGTCCCTTCGGCTGCCAGAGAGAATCTTCGCCCTCAGTGTCACTCTGCCAAGTGTTTGATCACTGAAGCAAGAATGATGCCAGTCCAAATGTGTGTGTGTGTGTGTGTGTGTGTGTGTGTGTGTGTGTGAGAGAGAGAAAGAGACACACACACACAAGAGAGAGAGAGTGTGAGAAAGAGAGGGCTGCCAGAGGAGCTCATTGATCCAATCCCATCTCATGCCCACTGCCACACACACACACACACACACACACACACACACACACACACACACACACACACACACACACACAGCATAAATACTGGCATGCAGATAAAGCCCAAAACAACCCAGCCTTTTGCCTTTAAAGCAACTGCAGTTAGTCATTCCCACTGAGAATGGTGCAGTAAAACACTGAGGTTAAATCTCTCCAAGGAAGTTGAATAAGATGCAAGTATGTCCCACTACTGTTCCTAGTCCAGGTGTGGCTTTTTGAACATTCTAACATAAGATTCCCGCAACAATTCAAGGTTCTAAGGTTCTATGTTGAATTCAGAGCCTCTAGATCTCTCTCTGGTTGAATTCAATGAACCCAGATATTCTTTAGAACTTTCCAACATTCCTGTCACATAATGGTACACCTTTAAGGGTTAATACCAAACAATACATTTCTTTCATGTATTTTGATTTCGTTTATGCATGATCTGGTCTGCCCCTCTAAAATTAAGAGTATTGGGTGCAGTGTTACCTATTAATTGACTAGACTCTGGTGTAATACTGAAATTACAGAGTTGAAGATACATCGGGTTGGTTGTTCTTCATTTACCAAAACTCCATAGGCTATCCCAATATCTGGGGGAGGAAGTCCTAAGTCAGTGTCTTAGCTATAGCTTTATACTCCGATGTCTTCCCCACCTCCCACAAGTCAGCCAATGTGTAATTTATCAGATAACTAGCATGTTCATAGCTAGCTTATTTTAATATCATTACAAGTCAGACTGTCACATTGCTTCCTAAGAATACTCCTCTCCTGAAACAAATAATTATATTCATAATTTCTTTATATGAGTTTGGTGGATCTTCATGCCAAGCCAAGAGGAGTTTACCTTAGGCTATGTGAAAGGTGTTTGATGTCTTCTAGTATAGGGAGAGTATTGCCTACAGAGTATCGTCAGGGTTGGTTAGGTGAAGGTGAACTGAATTTCAACAATTCATCAATAAAGTCTGCGACTGTCAAAATAAAATACTACCCAACATTTGAAATAGAGCTGTAAAATGAAGGAAAACACTCATATAAATGAGTGTTGATGCGTTTGGAGAGGAGGTTAAGTGGGCATTGACAGGGTTAGTGTTGACGGATGGGGTGCTGTGTAAGTACTCACGCAGATGTGATAACTCATTAGCACTCTTGAGTTAGTTGGGTCAGACTGATCAGAGACCAGACTTCAGCAGTAGCCCATTGAGACCCGCCGCTGCTGATAATCAATAATTAATCACATCATCCAATATTAACTCCTCCGTGAATTATTCACAATCCAGAGCGCATGTGATCTACATGATCACACAAGAGATTGCCTTGTGTCTATGGGTATGTGTCTATGGGTATGTGTGTGTGTGTGTGTGTGTGTGTGTATGTGTGTGTGGGTGGGTGAGAGGGTGCTTTGGTTTAGAAGAGCTTCATTATGTGTGTGTCTCTGTTACTTTGCAAGGGATGCATAATGCTAACCTTAGGAGGACTCTTAAAGGCACAAGTTGTGTAACAAATGTTTTAATGTTCAGAATTTAAAGTGTGTGTGTGTTCAGTGTGTGTGTGTGTGTTCAAATAGGCTGAACATTCTTCACCATTTTGAAAGACTTTCAGAAAGTCTATTGAAGTTGAGCTCTGTCTGTGTGACTTATATAAGTGTGTATAATCATGTATTATTGGCCCAAAATATAGATGGTAGGACACAGACACACAAACGTAGCACACACACACACACACACACACACACACACACACACACACACACACACACACACACACACAGACTTGCGGACCTTATCATCATCTGCTGTGATATGAAACAGTCTCATCCCTGTAAGTAGGGACTTACTGTGTGTATGTGTGTGTGTGGGGGTGTGTGTGTGTGTGTGTGTGTGTGTGTGTGTGTGTGTGTTTGTGTGTATTTGTGTTCATGTCTGTGACTGCTGCTGCTGAATTTCACAGCACATTACGCTTCTGCCACACTCCTTATGTGTGATGAACTACGTGTGTGTGTTTGAGAGAGAGAGAGAGAGGGAAAGAAAAGTCTCACTGATGTGTATGTATGTGTATAAATGATCGCATAAGACTGTGAGCGAAATGATCCGACTTCTACCAGCGGCTAATGGAGCTAAACCCTGCCACGCACGCATGCACACACACACACACACACACACACACACACATTTTCATCGGTCCCCATCTCTTTCTATTCCATCCCTCTCTCTCCCTATCTCTGGCCCCTGTTCATCCAGCTGGTCCTCCCCTGCCCCCGCTAACTCTTCCCTCCTCCTGTGTAAGAGTGCAGACCAGGGCTTTGGGGGCAGGCAGATTTGTTGGCTAATTACAGTTCATTGCTCTCTGCTGTCATCCACGGCCAGTCCAGTGCTCCATCTCTCTCTCTCTCACCAGTCCAGTGCTCCATCTCTCTCTCTCTCACCAGTCCAGTGCTCCATCTCTCTCTCTCTCACCAGTCCAGTGCTCCATCTCTCTCTCTCTCACCAGTCCAGTGCTCCATCTCTCTCTCTCTCTCTCTCTCTCTCTCTCTCCAGTCCAGGGCCTCATTACAGACACTTTCTAACTATAAAATATCCTATCTTATCTCAGTTTAGGATGGCATATAGGATTTTTGGTATTACAGAAGCATGTTTCCAAACTGCATTTAGGAAAAAATCCTATCTTAACTTAAGATATGGTTCTGTAATGGCAAAATGGTAGGGGGCAGTCCCTTTGCTTCCATCTTGAGCAGAGCCAGAGTCCAGAGACATGTCACCGGCCACCATGCTGGAGGAGGCTAAGGAGCACCTACGCTTCCTCATGCTGCACAGGTACCCCAGGTGAGGCAGCGGTACACACACATGCAGTCATACAAGCACACTCAGAGTCATATCCTACTCCTAGCTATAGTCTCCTCTACAATGTAGCTTACATGTTAGCTTCAATGTGACCATTATTTCCCAACTATTAGCCGAGGTTTATACATTGCTTTTGAAAAAATTCTTCAGCTATGAGGTTAATACACGGGGGCAGTTAATATGGTATTAATATGGTTTTGGTTTTTTAACTTGCATAAAACACTGTCTTGAGGTTTATACACAATGCAGCTAATACACAGGAAATTACTGTGTACCGGTATGTAGCCTATTGTTTATAAAACAAATAAATATATAGGGGGATCAAATGTCCCCATCTGGTCCTACAAATCATTGGGTTGAAGAATTATATTTAAATTATATTTATTAGCAGCTTTTGTAGTTCCTTTTTGGTCTTCTTTTTGTTTTTCTTTTTAGTTTAATCCACGTCCTCATCAGTGTTAACTCCATAAGGTTATATTCTCCATTATAGAGGTTGAATTTGATTAAGGTGATGTTCAGTAATAGTTCAGTAAAATTTTTGCATACTGAACTTGAATCAGTATGCAAAAATACATTTTATAAAACATGTACATTTTATAAAACAAATATAAATATAGGGGGATCATACGTTCCCATCTGGTCCTTAGTGGTCCTACAAGAATATTTGAAAAATGAATAAAGGAGTATCAGTGAAAATCACCAGAAGTCTGGCTTCTGGTTTTGGTTTTATTAATTGTTGATGATGGTCCTTGTCTGTCCCGTCTGCTGCTGTCCTACCACACAAAACCTCCTCCTAGGGACGGAGCGTTTGTGAATCTGTAGGGCACTCCAGAAACAGGCCTCTCACTCCGCCTCCTCTTTCCTGTCTCCAGCGTCCAGCCTCCATGCTCTCTCCTTCTCTTCCTTTTCGTTCGTCCTTCTGAAGTCAAACAAATTGGAGAGGCATTTTATTAAAATTAACTGCTGAACCATTTTGATGTTTTAAATGTGAGCTCACTTTTTACATGGCCCACTTATTGCTCAAGTTGGGTTTTGGTGATGCAAGGCCATTTCTTACACCCAATGTGAGCAAGTATTCTACTCACCCAGAGTCGAGTCCACTTTATATAGGAGACTGTCCAGCACGGCTTCTCCTTCATTTCTCTCTGATTCAGGGATCTCCATCGGAATAGTTGATGTCTCTTTGTAATCTTGGTTGTCCAGGTCAGTTTTGCCGTGCTCGACTTCCTTTAGCTCATTTATTAGGAAATGTTGTAGTTCCTTCTTCCTTTTGTATTTCCTTTGAGCTTCATCCACGTCATCATCAATGTAAAATATCAAAGCCTCCAGTTCATTGAGGGCAGATAGAATATATTCAGGGGTATCCATGGGCATAGTATAGTCGTTATAAGCCCTATTTTCCAGTCCTTTTTTGTTGTCCTCGATCTTCTTCAGCTCCTTTATGAGGAGCTTTTGGAGTTTCTTTTTGGTTTTCTTTTTAGTCTCATCCACGTTCTCGTCAATATTAACTCCCAAAGCCCTCAGTTCTCTTTTTAGTTCCACCAGTCCATATCTTTGGACGCATCTCTTAATTTTTTTTAAGTCTTCATCCTGCCGTGCTGCCAGGCAGCAGGCTAAAAACCAGCAGAACCACATTAAAATCAGATCGTCAGAAATCACAGTTTGAATTTCAATATTAAAAAAATTGAAACCAGCCAACATCTACACAAACTCAAGCAAAAGTGAACAAAAATTCCAGTTTACCCTGTGCTATGTTCTATGGCATCATGATGTTGCCTAGCCACCTTTGTGATCCTAAACGGAATGGTATGATGTAAATGTAAATCAGGGGCCTCATTACAGAAACCAAAGATTCTAGAATGGAGCTCTAGAATCTTTGACAGAAACTTAACTATGAAATCCTATCTTATCTCAGTTTAGGATGGCATTTAGGATAGGATTTGGTATTACAGAAGCATGTTTCCTAACTGCATTTAGGAAAAAATCCTATCTTAACTTAAGATAGGAATTTGGCCATTACAGAACCATCCTAACTCAAGAATTTCCTAACTTAGCATGCCACAAACCCTGTCCTAAATTCAAAATAACTGCCAAAACTGACTGCAACAGTCTTGTTGGGTTGTTGCCTATGACAAGATGAGGAACATGACTGTTAAAGCATATTACAATAAATACAAGCAAGCAATATACAATGTTTAAGCTAGCAATATACAATGTTTAAGCTATGTGTTTTAAAATAATTATAACAAATACATATTAATCATTATAACAGAATATTAATCTATTATTTATCATTATTAGCCTAATATATTTTTGTTTTCCCTTTTTTTATCCTGCACATCAAATGAATCAACATTGACACACTCTCTTGCTTTCTACATGAATAAAGGCCTAACTATTTCTCTCTGATATTATGGTTCCCATTTTAGATAATTCGAGTCACACGGATGAGAGAGTCTGTGTGTGTGTGTGAGAGAGAGAGATGATTTGAGGAGTATGTGTGTATGCAAATTCATCAGTCATTAATGCCTTCACAACATCACGGCTTGATTACTGCAATTCCCTCTACCTAGGTCTCCCCCTATCACTGTTGTCGCGCCTTCAGACGGTCCAGAGTGCAGCGGCAAGGCTGCTAACTGGTACCAAAAAACTGGAGCATATTACCACAGTCTTAGCCTCCCTTCACTGGCTCCCAGTTCATTTCAGGATCCAATTTAAGATTCTGCTAATGTTTTTTAAAGCACAAAATGGTGTGGCCCCAATCTACATCTCTGACCTCATACACCCCCATTCAGCCCCCAGGTCTCTATGTTTGTGGGAGAGTGAACGACTAGGTGTGTGTGGGAGTGTTTGTGTGTATGAGTGAATAAACAAGAGAAGAGATTCTGTATAGATTGTGCAGAGTATTTGAAACTCATTAGTGTCTAAGTTGCCACAATGGAAAATGTCAAGCAGAAGGGCCTGTATGAATGACTCCCTCCTCTTAAACGAGACAGATGTGGAATATAAAATATTCAGGAGGATCCATAACAAAAATGATTTCTCCTGCATTCTTATTTCTCCTTTGGGGGTTTGAGGGGCTATATAAAGAATAAGTTAACATTCATTACCAAAGCAAAACCATTCTTTCTCCTCCATTAAATTTTTTTTTTTTTTTTACTATTTATTTTTTAAATTCAGTCATCTTGGCCCAATCCTCTCCTATGTAAAGACTCCAGGCAGTTATGGGAGAAAGGAAAGTCAGGCACACAAATGATTAAAGTGATGTGTTTGTGTGTTTAGAGTCTCACTGGTTTTGAATGGAATGGGCAGCGCTGCGTTGGGACAAATGTTGGCTCAGTTAACCACGTTTCATTCTTCATCACTGTCAACGGCATCATCATTGTCAGTGTTATATTCATGAGCGCTAACAGTGGCCTGCTGAATATTTATAATCATGAGACTCCACTCGACTGCTGCTGGAGATACCGGCACACACACAAGCATCTGCATCCTCATTGGTGGTTGCTGGCGGCGACGTTTGTGACATGGGAGCAGATGACTGGAGCAAAAGAGAAAAAGAGAAAGACAGAGAGAGAAAGACTGAAAGAGAATGAGAGAGAGAGGGAAAGTAAATGTGCCAAAAATAAAGGGTGGTAAAAAGAGAATGAGAAAAAGAAGAGAGAAATAGTGGTAGAGTGAGAGGGGGAAAGAGAGAATGAGAGAAAGCAAAAGAATGGGAGAAAAAGAGAGGGTGGAAAAGAGATGGAGACAGAAAGAGGAAGACAGAGAGAAGACAGAGAGGGAGAGAGAAGACCGAGAGAGATAGCGGAAGCTAATTGGACAAGCCCTGGAGAGTGTGGTGTCGCTCTCTCTGCCAATTAAAAGTTGTGGGTCTCCTCGCGCTGCTGTGGTTGCTGCCTCTATGGCTGTCGAGTCAGGGAGAAAGGCAGGAAACTTAGGAGGAAAAGTGCACAATCAGGAGAACACACAATAAATCTCTCACTCATGAATGTATGTCAACACACACACACACACACAGTTAGTGAGTGCATGCACCCATATAAGGACCCCCTTTGTGCATGAGTGCTTGCATTTCTAGAACCTATACACACATATTCACTTACTCTCTCTCACAGGCACTAACAAATCATTCTTGACCACACTGAAATGTACACACATAAGGACGATTTAGCTGGTACTTGTAAAAATGTTTATTTTTGTTCTTAAGAATAAAACATATTATAGCCATATTACATGTAGTGTGTCAGTCCAATTTAACTACCTCGGGAAAAAAAACAACCAATACAGATTACAGCTGTGAGTGGATTACATCAACATCACCACCACCATCATAATCATCATCATCATCATTATCACAATGGCAGACTTCTTCATCATCATCACAGTCATCTTCTTCATCATCATCATCATCATCTTGGTAAAGATGGGGTCGTCATGTGGTGACCAGAACGAATAGAAACTACACAAAAGGGGGGGGGGGGGGATCTAGGAAAGATGGAAAGAGGGATAGAGGGAGGGATAGAAAACACCATGAGAGGAGAGCAGTTGCTCCACTCTGTTCTTAATCTGTACCTTCTTTTACTTTTCTACTCGCTTCAGTCATTTCAATTCTTAGTTTTCACTTCCAAGTCAAAGGGCAAAGGGACCTTGGTGTGGACCACAGAGTAGAGGCGAGTGGCTGACTGATGGGGGGGGGGGGGGGGGTAGAGAGTAGAAATGGAGGGATAGAAAGACAGGAGAAAGGAGGACGAGACTGAGGTAGCGAGGCAGTCATGGCTTCTGATTTCTCCAAACGTAGATCTAGAAAACTAGAGTGCTATATATATAGAGAGATATGTGTGTATATATATATATATATATATATACACACACACACATACATACATATACATATACACACACACACACACACACACACAGGTACGGTACACACATACACACAAACGAGTCGACCTGGACTTGACAACATGTGGACTCTAGGATAGCTTTGCTGATAAATATACAGGATGCTTTTAAAATAGACTGTGGGTCTCTTTTGATTATCTTCACCAACACAAGCTGCTCAGGCACAGGTGGATTTAAACTCAGTAAAAGAGAGAACGTGTGTGTGTGTGTGTGTGTGTGTGTGTGTAGATGGGTGTATTTGTGTGAATGTGTGTGTGTGTGTGCATGTGTGTGTGTAAAAGAAGGGGTGTGAGATCCTTTCATGCGTGATTACTGATAAGACACCACAACATTTAAGGGCACACATGTCTGAAGCACACACAAACGTGTGCGTGCGTGCACGTCCACACACACACACACACACACACACTTGCTTTTCCACACAATGGCAAATGTGGAAAGCTGCCTTCTCTATGTGCATGCAACACAACTGATCTGCAAAAACTTGCTTTCTATGAGGGTGTGTGGTGGGCATCTGTGTGTGTGTGTGTGTGTGTGTGTGTGTGGTGGGCATCTGTGTGTGTGTGTGTGTGTGGTGTGTGCCCAGATTAAAAAATGAAATAAAAATAGAAATGACATTCACACTCAAGGAGTACAGTACAAAGCCCAAACTCCTACTACAACCAACCCCCTACATCACAAACACACACAAACGCTCTCACACACACACGCTCTCTCACACACACACACACACACACACACACACACACACACACACACAGACACACACACACGCTCTCACACGTACAGTTGCATAGAACACACAAGAGGGGAATTGTTTTTCTTGTTTTTTTGTTCAGCGTGCAGTTGTGTTAAGTCTTAACGTCTCGTTAGAGTTTGTCAGTCGGTGTTGTGTGTGTGTGTGTGTGTGGTCCAGTGAGGGTCCTTTAAAGTCTTTGGGTCCGATCTCTCCCTCGCAGCTGATTGGTCAAACCGATCTCTCCCTCCTCTGATTGGTCAATCGGTAAGGAAAAGTGGCGGCGGTGACATCACACGAGTTTCGGTAGACAGTAGAGGTTTGATTAGCCCTCAGGTGCTCCTTACATGACCTGGATGCCAAAAAATAAACACACACACGGAGAGAAACACACATTAACAAAAACATACAGAATACCCTTTAACATACATTAGAATGTATAAGGATGACCACACAATTACCCTAAGCAATTCGACAAACTCATATGGACACAGAAGCATGCGCACATGCACGCACACACAGTATGCCATTTCTTACCTGAGGTCGTGCTGACATACTTGATGCTATGGGCAGAGAGGAAACCAACATTAAAATCAGATTAAAAATAGATTTCGGTTAAGGTTTGTGTGTCTGCATGTGCATAAAAAGTTAGTGGGTCTCTGTGTGTCTGTGTGTGTATGCTAACTGGCTGTGTTTGCGGATTAGCCTGTGGCTCATGCCAATTGCTATGGATTTTCCACTGAAGTAACTGATGAGCTTTCGACCCCTCAGATGCGCACGCACACACACACAAACACACACCATCACCAACACAAATGCATATTCAACTCTGGTTGGCTTTTGACCCTAAAATGCACGCAAACACAAATGCAAAACCAAAAACAAATACACAAACACACACACAAACAATATGCTAAAGCCACTGATGAGTTTTCGACCCTCCAATGTAAACTCAGCCTAAACCACTCAAGCACAATCTATTACATTAACTTTTACTCCAAGCAATGAAGCCCACTGTTTGCTATATCAATATGCTTGTGCTTGTGTGAGAGTGTGTGTGAGTGTGTGGGTGTGTGTATGCCGTCAATTCGAAAGCAAAAAAGTTTTAATACGAAAGTAAAGATTTGCAGGCGGATCAATCCTTACTTTCAAAACTGCTGAAAGGGTAGAGAGAGACAGAGAGAGAGTGAGAGAGAGAGAGAGATGGAGAGAGAGACAGACAGAAAGAAAATGAAATTGATGGGGAGTGTGTGTGTGTGTGTGTGTGTCTGTGAGTTTGGGACTGGTAAAAACAAGCAGCACACACAAACAGCTGGAATATGACAGAAACAGTGTGTGTGTGTGACAGAGAGAAAGTCAAATAGAGAAAGGCTTAAACAAATAGACAGACACAGAGAGACAGAAAGAGAGAGAGAGACAGCAGAGATAGATAACAACAACACCAGATAGAGAGAGGGAGAGAGATACAGAGGGAAAGAGAGATAGACAGAGAGGGAAAGAGAGATAGACAGATAGAGAGGGAGAGATAGACAGATAGAGAGGGATAGAGAGATAGACAGATACAGAGGGAAAGAGAAAGATTGAGAGAGAGAAAGAAATTGAGAGAGAGAGAGAGAGAGAGAGGTAGTGGTTGTGAGATAAGAGCAGAGCTGTAGGTACGTGCTGCACACTGTGATAGAGAGAGAGATGGATGGATGGATGGATGGATGGATGGATGGAGAGATGGATGGATGGATGGATGGATGGAGAGATGGATGGATGGATGGATGGAGGGGTGTACATACGTACCGCATGCCGGAAAGTTGTTATTTATCTGCTCCAATACGTCTGCCAGGTCTGAGCTGGAATCTGTACACACACACACACACACACACACACACACACACACACACACACACACACACACACACACACACACACACACACACACACACACACACAGTTAAACATTTATCATTTTAAATTATCAATACTACAATTTAATTTATGTGTGTGCAAGGGAAATTAAGATACCAGTGGGCATGTGTGTGTGTGTGTGTGTGTGTGCATGTGGGTGTGTGTGTTTCTTCACCTGTGTGTTCTGGTAGTGACCCCAGCTCCTGCGGGAGAGAACCAGAAGGGGAGACCCCATTAACCCTGGAGTCAGGCTGGGAGGGAGAGAGAGGGAGGGTTGGGAGGGAAGGAGAGAAAAAGAGGGAGGGAGAGAGAGAGAGAGAGAGGGAGGGAGGGAGGGAGGGAGAGGAAGAAAGAGAAAAAGCAGGAGAGAGAGACAGAGGGAGAGTGAGATAGAGAGGGAGAGAGGAGGAAGGGGGAGGGTAGTGAAAGAAAGAACAAATGAAATGTATAAAGGGAGGGGTGGAAGAAAATTGGGAGATAGGAGGAGAGAAAGAGAAGAAGGGAGAGATAGGGTTGAATGTGGAGAGAGAAAGTGGGGATAGTGGTACAGAGAGATGGAGGAATGGAGAGAGTGAGAGGTGAATCAAGAAAAGGAGAGAAAGAGAGGGGGAAGTGTGTGGGAGAGGTTCATTATTCAAACGTCTGGAAAAATAATTTCTACTGACACAGTTTTCTCGTTTTGGCTTCAAACAAAATTCAATTCTGAGTAAAAATCTACAACAAGAACATCAACCGTACCAGAATGACAGGAGTTACATAAATACAGACACACACACACACACACACACACACACACAGGCATATTTGACTGAGGTTATGTTTGACTGAAACATGACAACATAAGCAGGCACATCAAAGCAAGATTAAGCATTTAAATATCGGTTTTCGTCCACACACAGCCTAGATTTAACACCTGCTTGCTGTGTTTGCTGTTTGAAATTGAGTCCACTTTGTTTGATCAAAGATCTAAAAAAGAAAAAAAAACTGCAAGCATATGAGTGTGTATGTGCCTGTGTCTCTGTCTCCGTGTATATATATATATATATATGTTTCTGTGTGTGTGTGTGTGTGTGTTTGTGTGTGTGTGTCTGTGTGCTCCAGCGTATCTATTACAGATTCTTACAGACTCCACTCGCTGACTTTTATGCCATAGAACAAGAGCTCTATATTCTAACCTGTCAAACCTCACCTAGAATAGCACATTAATAATGTATGGACACAAGCACTGCACCTCCCAGCTCTAAAACTGCCCTTATATGAGGCCGTCCTTCCACCTCTGGATGTAATATACCAAACATCAATAACTTCTCACCAGGATCCAGGACTAGGCCACTTTTCCTTTAAGACTGGCCTACTCAAATGTCAACAAGTTTTGTCGACAGCATCAGGGTCGAAGACTCACCTTTAAGACTGACTATTTAAATATCAACAAACTTCCAATCCCCTCTCAATTGTCAAGAAACCTTCGTCAGAGGTGAGGGTTTTAGTTTTAATATTCCACCATTTAAATATCAACAAAAGTTCATATCACCAGGATTTGCAAACTGTGCCTTTAAGACTGCTCCACTCTCAGCATGAGCTGTTTATTGCTCCAGCTAGAGGTCTGAGTGGTTGAGGCGGCACTTAAACAGCTAATATTTATAGACAGCTGCTTGCTGTCTGCTGGCATCAATAACCATTTTCTTTCCCGGACGTTCAGGCTGGACCAAGTTTTGTTTTATTTCAGTGATTTTCAGATACCGCAAGGGTAAATTCTGTTTTCTGTTGTTCTGGTGTGTGTGTGTGTGTGTACATGTGTGTGTGTGTAAGTGTTTGTATATACAGAGTGCAGTGCATACAGCAGTTGTAGATGTTACTTTCTTAGATGTACCATCTAAATTCATGTAAACCATGTCAATTCTGGTGTTTGTTGTTCTGGTGTGTGTGTGTGTGTGTGTGTGTGTGTGTGTGTGCGTGTGTGTGTGTGTGTGTGTACAGTTGCGTACCTGATGCAGCAGCTGTCTGAGTCGGTGGAGTTGGGACTCCAGCTGTTTGTTGTGCTCCTCCAGGATGGTCATACGCGCCTCAAGTCGACCCTTGTGTTGCCGCAGCAACCGAGCCTCGGCCAGCAGGTCCGACTCGCCCCCGGGGCCGGAACTGGAAATAGATCCGGAACCGGAACCACCGCTCCCGGGCCCCTCAGGGGACCAGGCGGAACCGGCCGGGGCCCGCTGCTGTTCTAACTGGAGGTCCTCATACTCGCGCTGCAGAACTCTGGAGAAGGGGTGAGGACAGAGGGATGGGGGGAGAGAAAGGCAGAAGAGAGGGATAGAAGAGGGGAGAAGGGAGAGAGTGAAGAGAGAGAGAGGAGGGTGGAAAGGGAGATTGAGTGAGAAAGAGAGCAAGGAGGAAGGAAGAGAGTAGAGGGGGAAGAGAGGCAAACAGGGGGAGGTAGAGAGGGAGAGATGAAAGAAAAGAGACAGGGCAAAAGAGGGAAGAGAGAGAGGGAGGGGACATGGAAGGAGAGAGGGATGAGAGGGACAGGAAGAGAAAGTAAAGAGGAGGTGAGACAACTAAGGGATTAATTATTCCCTGGTGGATTCATCTTAAATAACTCCTGTGAACAGCCATCACTCATTCTGCCAATGGCACTCGGAGACTCCTCCTTTGGCTTTAACCAATGCAGCAGTTTTGCCAGCCACAACGGTGCCAATGACTAGAATGATAACATTCTTTACTTTCGCTATCCAGATAAAAATCCTAGATAAAAATCTGTTTTTAAGTGAGCTAGGCTTTATTAAGTTGTAATTTGGGGCTTTTTTAAAAAAAAAAAAAAAAAAAACCTTTTACTTGATAAGACAGTAAAGAGAAGACAGGAAATGAGTGGAGAGAGATGGGGAGGTCTGGGAAATTACCTCAGGTCGGATTCAAACCTGCGTCTCTGTGGGCACTGAGCCTGTGTGTTGTATGACACACCAACACCACAGCTGTGCTACAACTCCCTCCTAAGAGTCAGGCTTCCCACTCCAAGTCAAATGTGACATTCCCCTGACTCATTTCCCTGACTATCATGAGCTAAAAAGCTGACATTCATGACCTTTAAT
>NW_027468859.1:10944112-10954112 GCF_046254945.1 Alosa pseudoharengus
ACAGAAAGAGAGAGAGCGAGCAGCAGGAAACACAAATTATGAATATGTAAATAATAAATATCAGATATCATCAGAAAGTAAACACATCTGACAAGCAGGAGATTTATCAGTCTTCTCTGTGTGTAGAGGGAGGGTGTGTGTGAAGTGTTGAAACCTGCGTGTGTGTGTGTGTGTGTGAGAGAGAGTTTGTGTGGTGCTCGGCAGGAGAGAGAGAGTGTGTGTGTGTGTGTGTGTGTATCTAGATTGAAGTTAGCAGCTGAGGCCAGGAGCTGGCAGCTTCTATCTGATCTAAATTCTGATCTAAAAGATGCAGGAACACCTGGAGAAATCTCTCTTCCTCCCTCTCTTATCTCTCTCCATCTCTCTCCCCCTCCCTCTCATCTCTCTCCATCTCTCTCCCCCCTCCCTCTCTCATCTCTCTCCATCTCTCTCTCTCTCCCCCCTCCCTCTCTTATCTCTCTCCATCTCTCTCTCTCTCCCTCTCATCTCTCTCCATCTCTCTCCCCCCTCCCTCTCTCATCTCTCTCCATCTCTCTCTCTCTCCCTCCCTCTTATCTCTCTCCATCTCTCTTCCTCCCTCCCTCTTATCTCTCTCCATCTCTCTTCCTCCCTCTCTTATCTCTCTCCATCTCTCTTCCTCCCTCTCTTATCTCTCTCCATCTCTCTCTCTCCCTCCCTCTCTTATCTCTCTCCATCTCTCTCTCTCTCCCTCCCTCCCTCCCTCTTATCTCTCTCTCTCTGCCTACCTCGCTCTGCCTCTTTAAACTCCTCTCCTTCCTTTCTCTCTCTCCCCCTCCTCTCTCCCCCCCCCCCCCCCCCTCTGTATCTTCATCTTTAGGTTGGCCAGATTTATTGGCTGAGTAAAACACACTACATCTTTGGCGTGACAAAAGATTTAGACATAAATTCATACAATCTGTGTGTGTGTGTGTGTGTGTGTGTGTGTGTACGCTCTGCAGGAACTCTGCGATAATCTGTAAGATCTTGATAGGATTGCTGAACAGAACACCTTATGCCCTCTCCCCATCTCTCTCTCCCTCCTCATCTTTCTCTCTCTCTCTCTCTCTCTTTCTCTCTAATTCAATGAGCTTTATTGGCATGACTGAGCATTGTACAATATTTGCAAAGCATTAAGTAAAATAAACAGCAGTAATAATGTTAATGTTAGTTATAACATATATGATTTTCAATAATAGTAATAATATTAATAATAATGGGAAAAAAACTCAATTATAGAAAGGAAGGGATCAATTCCCCCCAAAACAATAAATGGATGAAAGGATAAAACAAACACATAAGCCTATCACTGGTTTGAGATTATACGGTATCTCTTCTTTTGTGGCATGCCGATAACATATTTTGCATAGTTTTCCTTCATTTGTTTGTTTTGTGAACTCAGGGCAGATATTTCTTGCTTTTGTGTAGAATTCACATCTCAGGTCTGTATGATGACTGCACTCAGTGAGAAAATGCAGCTCTGTTTCTACAGCACTCTGAGAGCAGAGAGGGCACAGCTTCTCTAGGTTGTGCCCACTGAGTCTGAACATTGTCAAGGACTTTGTATGTTTTTTGTCTTTTAATGTGTCAAGATAAGGGGCTAATTTGTAGTCATGGTTAAGGGCCAAATATCATTTGAGTCTGTGTTGTGTTTTGGTGACTTGGTTCCAATATGTAATATATTTTTCTTTGTCAGTGTATGTAATTTTGTTGGGGTGGATTTTCTCTGATAGTCGAATTTCGTCTTGGTGTTTTTTTTTAACTTCCATTAGATTAGTGGGTGTGATATTAGTCAATTCACTCTTTCTCTCGATCAGAGACTAACCTTACCCCCCCCCCCCCTCAATCAGACTAACCTTACACCCCCCCCCCCCCCCTCCCCCCCTCGATCAAAGACTCTGACACCAACAACATGTCCTCTCAAGGCCAAACCTACAGCCACACACCCAACATGCTAACACCACACTGCTAGCTAACCAGGACACACTGCGAGCAGGAAATGTTTAAAGCTGACTAGCACCTTTGCTGATGGGTTAAATGAAGTGGTTAACTTCAAAATTAAGGGCTTAAATTAAACCTTGGGTAAGTTGCAAAAATGATCAATATTAATATCGACTGATATAATTTTATTGTGAAAGAATTGCCAGTCATATTCCTCCCAGCCTTGATCTCAGACATTCATATGTGGACATAATTTGTTTTGGTAATATATTTGTCTTAATTCATATGTATGATTTTTATAATATTTTTTCTTTGAATAGGAGGAACAGGTGATGGTGTGCTAACCTGTACAACAACTGGCGAAGGTGTGTGTGTGTGTGTGTGTGTGTGTGTGTGTGTGTGTGTGTGTGTGTGTGTGTATGAGTGGTGGAGGTGGAGGTGAAGTGCATGCTGGGAAATACTCACATGCTTCCTGTGGCAGAACTGCTGTCCGTGGGGAGGGAACCATTGGAGCGTTCCATCTGAGCCAACCTGACACACACACAAACACACACAAACATTATTAAAGCCATAGGCAAATATTATATGAGACAGAGAGGCTTTTTGTTTGTGTTTGTGTGCGTGTTTGTGTGTGTTTGTGTGTGAGAGAGAGAGTGTGCATACCTGTTGGCGAACTGCTCAATTCTTGAGTGTGTATCGTCATGAGACAGTTCTGGAGACGGGGACAGCCTGTAGGGACGAACAGAATGAATTAGAAACACACACACACATACACACACACACGTGCCTGCGCTCGCTCGCTCGCGCACGCACACGCACACACACACACGCACACGGAAACCCAAACACACAAATGGTCTCTGCTGATCTGATCTAGTGGACAGGCGCGTGTTACTCCGACGGATGGGTGCAACTAGAGGATGCGGCTTGAGGATGTTAAAAAAGAAGACGGGACAGAGGAGAGGAGAAGAAGAGCGAGAAAGAGAGGGAGGACATAAGGGAGGAATCGGGGGAGAGGTGCATCATGCTGAGGGGGGGTGGGTGGAGGGGTCTGGTCGTTTTGTGGGGGTCGAGCATGCGTGGTGGCGTGCAGGTGGCTGATGGGGGGGGTGGGGGGGTTGTGGGGGTGGACAGAGGGGTCGTGCAAGGGTTGTGGGTGTGTGTGTGTGTGTGTGTGTGTGGGCGGTCTTGCTGAAGGGTCCAGGGGGGATACTCACTCATACTGCTCTGGACACATGCTGAGGAGGGTGACGGGACTGTAAGAGGTCAGAGGTCACAGGGTCAAAGGTCAACACACACTCACACACACACAAACACATATACAGCTACATACAGAATGACAGTCCCATACACAATCACACTGATTTTCAGGGGTATGGTACATCAGGAAGAGAGTGGACTGAAACACACATACAAAGACATCTTTAAAGGGGTGGTTCAGGATTTTGGACATAGGACCTCATTTCCAAGTAAGCAAGTGTGATATTTATCAGTGGATATTGTTTTTAACACGTTTCATCCAGTCCTTCTAATTGCAGAGTTTGCAGGTGCTAGGCTAGTGCAAGTCATCAGTACAGTATGTGTTAGCCTGCCACGAAAAACAGTCTTACCCACTCCAAAGTACACCCGAGGCAAATTCCAGACAATCGATGTAAATGTCTATGTTGATAGAATAGTGTTAGAAATATAACTACCCTAGCATCGCATTGCAATAGTTATACTTTGTTCCCTGAAGTTGGTAGTAGGCATTTAAGCAACGCAACGGCGGACTGATATTACCAAGGCTACTACTAGGTATCCCCATTGGAGTGCGCTTCTCTGTTTACTTTTCCGGCGCTGCTAAGAAACTAGTCCCTCAAAATGTAATGCGATCATTAAAATGCATGGATAGAATAATGTTTAAAAATAAAACTATCAACACAGACATTTACCTCGATAGTCTGGCGTTATAATTGATTTTCCTCGGGTGTGGAGTGGGTAAGACTCTTTTTAGTGGCAGGCTAACACATACTGATGACTTGCGCTAGCTTAGCACCTGCAAACTCTGCAACTAAAAGGACTAGAGGATAATGAGGTCCTATGTCCAAAATCCTGAACCACCCCTTTAACTTTTGTTTGTCCTGTCAGATCCAGCAGATGTGAAGAGCACCATCACAAGTATGGATTCACACACACACACACACACACTCTTTCACTCTCCCCCCAGATTCCTGTACTATTTTTCTCTCTCTCCCTTCCTCTCATATTTCCCTTCTGTTTCAGTCGCTCTCTCTCTATACCCCCGGATTCCTGTCTTGCTGTCCATCTCTCCACCTTTGTGGTCCCTCTCTTACTCTCTAACTAAGCTCTCTATTCCTGCTCTCTCTCTCTCTCTCTTTCCAGAACTTTCTATTCTTGTCTTTCTGCTCTGTCGCTTTTCTCCTCCACTGCAATCAGACTCAGAGCAAATATGGCACTAGAACCCAGCAGTAGTCTGGCGGATAACTGCTTAAGGCTTGTGTGTGTGTGTGTGTGTGTGTTTGACAGTCAGACATCAGATGCCTGCGGCACTTGCTTTTCGCTTGTGACTCTAGTTTCTACAGATAAACTTAATAACCAGGGCCACACATAAACACACACACACACACACACACACACACATCTTTCTCTTGACAAAACCCCAGAAAAACAAGACAAGGCTTCTAGGATCAGACTTTAACACATGATCCCACACAACCTCACTCTCAGAGCACCATGGGAAAAACCCCCACAAAATAGGGATCTTATTTTGTGGGGTTCAAACTGTGTGCAAAATAAACAAAGACTGAGTGTGTGAGAGAGGTGAGAGAGAGAGATAAAAAAAAAGAATGAGAGAGAGAGAGAGAAAGATAGAAAAGTAGGTGATGGAGAGGAGAGAAAGAATGAGGGTGGTTGTCTGCTTTTTTTCTTATTGAAAACTCTAGCCACAGTAAAGTAATGAGATTCTGAGGGGGAAAAACACCCTGACCTCCAAACACACACACACACACACACACACACACACACACACACACATCCATCTCAGTGTGTCTTGAGCTCAGTGGTCCATTCATCTTCTGTTTCAAACATGGCCAGAATTCTTTCATCTCACCAATGGCACAATGCAACAAGGAAATAAACACTCAGTCTCAGTTCACTGTTCAATGTTTGTGTGTGTGTGTGTGTGTGTGTGTGTGTGTGTGTGTGTGTGTGTATGAACACTTCCAAAGAGGTCAGATAAGTAGAAGGTCATGGCAACATCATGTTCTTCAGCCGGCTTTCATTACTGAGGTGTTGGGGGGTATGTTTGCAGCTGTGTGTGTTAGTTTATAAACACTATAGCTACATAACAGTGACAAAGTAAACAGCAAAAATAAATGCATTCTTATGGCATTTTTAAAAGAGTACACTCTTAAAACGCATGTGTTGGAAACAACACAAACAAGAGATGTGTTAAAAACAACACAAGTTGTGCTGTTTAACACAAGTTGTGTTATTTTTAACACATAATGTGTACAGTATACTCTTGAAACGAATAACAAAAGCATGTTGGGAAGAACACAAACTGTGTTGTCCTTATCTGGCCATAGAGATGTGTTAAAAACAACGCAAGTACAACGAGTGTAAAGTAAAAGAACACTTCTTGGTGTTCCATAATTAAAAACGGTCCCCAAGATTGAGTGCAGTTCTCTAAGCCGTACAAATTAACCAATCCGATTCAAGGCTTTACTTTCCTAACTTTCACAATGTGTTTTACACATAACACACACACATACACAAATAATTCAACACAGAAATACACAAACAATCATACAGACAAACTAACAAAACTGAATACAGAAACACACACACACACACACACACACAAACACACAGACACACACACACACACACACACACAAACACACAAACACACACACACACACACAGAGAGAGAGGCATACTCACGTCTCCAGGTTGTCTCCCTCCAGGATGGTTTGTACAGGCAGATAGCCCAGTCGCGGGTGCTTTGCGAAGTACTTCTTGGAGCGGAACTTGTTCTTCAGCACTTTAGTGAAATCACGCATGTCCTCTCCAGACGTGGTCTGCACAAACACACACACACACACACACATTATCTATATTTACAAACATAAATCATCACCACCATTATGTAAGTCTAGGCTCAGTGTATCACACTTAGGGCTGGTGTTTACGGTGTGTGTGTGTGTGTGTGTGTGTGTGTGTGTGTGTGAACGAGAGAAACGTATGTTCACACTGAATATTTTCTCAGTAAAACATGTGCTTCCACTAATTAGTTCAATGCTACACACATGGACACATACGCAGACACAGAGGGATGCTCCACTTAACCCTGACCTCAATAACTAACTTTCTACAGAATATTTTTGGGATGGCGCAAAGGGGGTAAAGACTAGGGATTTGAGAGGCATGATCAAGTGTGCACGCACACACACGCACACACACACACACACACACACACACACACACACACACACACACACTCTATGCCAACCCAAGGGATAGGAGTTGGCTTTAACGAGTGTGTGTGTGTAGGGCTTATTGACTAATCAGTAGAATTACAGACGGTGGAGCCCTTGGCAGAAGTAGAAACAAGCTGCTAACAGCCACTGCGCGTGCACACACACACACAAACACACAAAGTTAATGGTTACATTAACAGCTCAGCCTCCTGCTGTGGTTTGAATGGTCCAGTGTGTTAGTTGAGCACCCTAAACCGCAGGCCTGAGGGTATGTGTGTGTGTGTGTGTGTGTGTGTGTGTGTGTATGAAATAATAAATGTGTGTTTCTTTGTGAGTGTGCAATGTGACAATGTGAACAGAAACAGAAACAGAAAAATACTATGAATGAGAGGGACAAACGTGTGTGTGTGTATTTGTGAGACTGTGTGTGTGTGTGTGTGTATTTGTGAGACTGTGTGTGTGTGTGTGTGTATTTGTGAGACTGTGTGTGTGTGTGTGTTTGTGTATAAGTGACTTTGTTTGTATTTGTGAGACTGTGTGTGTGTGTGTGTTTGTGTATAAGTGAGTTTGTGTGTATCTGTAAGACTGTGTGTGTGTGTGTGTGTTAAAATGAAGAGAGTTTTAGCTGAACTTCTTCTGTCCTTACAAAGCAGAACAGCCTCCCCACAGAGACTCTGCTGTCTCTAAGAGGCATCAGGAATCAAGAGGCCATAACACTGTGTGTATTTGTGAGTGTGTATGTTGCTTCTGAATAAGGAATCACAACACTTTGCGTGTGTGTGAGAGAGTATGTGCAGAACAGAGACAAAAGAAGTCTGGTAAGTGGAAAGTGTTCTGCTTTTAGGCCACAGTACTGCACTTCCTCCATGCAATTCTTTCTTTTTCTCCTCCATCTCTCTCTCGGTGCATTCTGCTCCTCAGCTTGAACAGAAGTGATTTCACTTTCTCCCCCTTCTCCTCTCTCACTTTCTCCCTCTTTCTCTGAGACTCTCTCTCTCTCTCCCTCTCTCTCTCTCTGACACACTCTCTCTCTCTGCCTATACCATGCAAAGCAATGCTTAGTGACTGGCCTTTTATTTATTTCCGCTCTGAAAAGTGACCTCACTTTCTAAGCCTAATCTGGCGATGTGAGTGTATGTAAGGGGTCTGTGTGTGTGTGTGTGTGTGTGTGTGTGTGTGTGTGTGTGTGTGTGTGTGTGTGTGTGTGTGTGTGTGTGCTCGCGCGTGTGCGTGCGTGTGCACACATGTGTGTGTGTGCCTGCGCTAGCGCGCATGTGTGTGTGTGTGTGTGTGTGTCTTCTCGAGTGACTGAATGTGAAATTGACACCGCAACTGACACTTTCCATTAGAATGCCAATTCTCCAGGAGCCCCTTAAACAGCAGTGTGGCTAAAATACTGATTTGGAGAAAGAGAGATAGAGAGAGAGGGGGATAGAGAGCTGAAGAAGAGAAAGGGAGGGGGCGTGGAGAGCTGAGAGAGAGAGAAAGAGCAAGAGAAAATATAGCTTTAGGAGAGGAAAAAAAGGATGGATCGAAAGGGAGAGAGAGAGAGAGAGATCGCTTTAGAAGAGGAAAAAGAGAGGGATGGAGAGAGAGGAAAAGAAAGAAGTACCACCGGTGAAGAGGGGAGATAGAGGGATGGAGGAGGGGAAATAAATGTGTGTGTCATTGTGAGAATTTCCTCCTGCACTTTGCCTTCTAGGATGGCTCTGCACCGAATATAAATGCAGGTATTCAGACTGGCACACACACACACACACACACACACACACACACACACACACACACACACACACACACACACACACACACACACACACACACACACACACACAAGCCCTCTCTCCCTAACACACACATCACCACATACAGGTACAGAACTACTGTATTGCATGTGTGTTCGATGCACATGCATTAGGGGTGTAACGGTACACAGAAGTCACGGTTCGGTTCATACCTCGGTTCGGACATCACGGTTCGGTACGAGTTCGGTACAATGGAGGGAAAAGCAAAACAAAAATGCATAAAGCATTTTTTTTTTGTACATGTCTTAGGCTGTACCACCTAGTGTCATACAGTCTCTTCCCTGAGCTATCTGCAACAGCCTGACGTGTGTAAGATGTAGGCTAAACAGTACAATAAGTACCCAGACTCCATCTGTAACTTGTAAACAAAATAAGACAATCAGCTATAAAACTGAAAATAGGCCTACAGCATCTCTTATTTCTGAAAGTGCAAATTACATAGAAAAATGATTTTTAAAAATCCACTTAAGCAAGACCTTCAACATCTGTGTTTAGTTGTATATGGAAGGGTCTACAATTTGCCTCAATATTTTTCATTGTGTGTAAAGTAATAATCTAGCCTACTAACTGTGAAAATATCACACTATTTTGCCTTTTTAAAAAAAACGAAATTGTTCTTTTCATTTCATAAACAGACTACAACTAGAAGTCACGTGACTTTGCCCTTTGACGTTAACTCACCGTAGAATGGTTTGTTTATTAGCCTGGTTAGCGTTGTCACTTTATTTTACTGTCTATGCACTTAACACTACCAGCTCCTCATGTGAGAAGTTACAAGTTACCCCAACATAAAGGTAATTACCACGCGTCATTACGAAATCATTTAATTTAAGCCATAGATTTTGGCCCTATTTGTATGTGTATCCAAAGGCTGCTGAAGCGCAGGGGAAGTTTTTTTCCCCTCGTTTCAGTGATTGGTAGGTAGCCTACATCATCTGGGTGATGGCTTCGAATATGTGTAGCATTTTTTCCACTGACATACCCAACAACTGCTGAACAACGCCGACACACAGTTTCATCTTATCCACCACTCTTTCGCCTGTACTAACGTTACTGTAACTGAAGTTCTCAAACTTGCGATCTTAAAGAGACCAGCGGATACTCTAACTCTTGTGGGTCTAACCTTAGTGCTGCTAATGACTGACGGACTCGACCGACGACCTGACAAAAAAAAACATAGGCGCCAATCAGAGCTAAGGCGAGGCTACAGATTAGCGTTAGGTGTCGCTAAAGAACTCCCGTAACTCTCGCTACTTAACAGTAATTGCGCATGACATTAATTAATCCGCACACAAGTTTTATGTATTTTTATACCGTGTATTCTCCGTGTAAATTCATGCACCGAACCGTGACGCCCGTACCGTTTCGGTTCAATACGAATACATGAACCGTTACACCCCTAACATGCATACATACAACACACACACACAGCATGACAAGACTCTAAAACACAGTGGCTGTCAGTGAGTGCAGTGCAGTACAGAGTGTGTGTGTGTGTGTGTGTGTCTGTGTGTGTACCGGCGTGCTTACCGGCGTGCAGTACTCCACCATGGGGTAGTTGAGCTTGTGGCCCTTGGCAGTTCGGCCTGAGAAGAAACAGCTCTGACACACGTCATAGTTGAAGTGTTTCAGACTGCGATACCTGCAGAAGGAGACAGAGAGAAAAAGAGAGAGAGACCGAGAGAGAGGAGAGGAATAGGGGGAGAGAAAGAAAATAAGAAAGAGTGTGTGTTACATGTGTAAAAATGCACACACACACACTTTCACACAAGCATC
>NW_027468859.1:10961612-10976612 GCF_046254945.1 Alosa pseudoharengus
AGGGAATAGAAAGGAAAGAGAAAATGACAAGATAGAATAAAAAGGAGCATAGAGGGGGAGAGATGGTGTGAGAGAGGATAAGGGAGAGAGAGAAAGAGAGAGAGGGAGGGAGGAAGAGAGAGACGGTAAGAATTTTAAATGCCCTTTTCAACTTCATCGCTTCATTGCTCATTCACACCAAAAGCCCCTTCACAGACAGTCAAACACATCAAAACACACTCGAATGCACACTCAAACATAACATGCACACACACACAGACATACACACAAAGTTAGACGGGTTAACAAAACACAAACAGACAAAAATGTAGACAGACTAACAAACACATGCGCACACAAAAAAATGAGACAGGTTAGCAAACACAATCACGCACACATACACACAAACACACACACACACACAAACACGTCACACACACAGAGGGTTAATTGACAGAAGGACGCTCCTCCTGTTTGCTTTGATTCTCCACTCTAATTAGTCTGACGAGAGGCTCTCTCTAATGAGAATATGCTAAACCCCCACTACCAGAAGGCATGATCCACACACACGCGCGCACACACAAATGCACACACAAACACACAAAAAGATACAAATACAAACACACATACACACATTTCATTTAACACTATTGAATGAATCCACACATTTTAATAAACAAATTTGCATTGTTCATAAGTAGCCATATCACCCACTGGCATCTTTCACATATATTTACACACACACAATAAGATTGCTTCAGTATCTGACCGTTTAAATATTTCAGTTCTATGCTGTTCTCTGTTCTCTCTCTCTCTCTCTCTCTCTCTCTGACGATAGCTATTCTTAACATCCTGACCATCATTTTTAGCTGTGTGAGATTTGATATGATATTGTTACGACCCTGCCGGTCTCTGCCTACCTGCCTGTCTTTGTCTTTCTCTGGTTTGCAGGGTGGAGTCAAGACACAGGTGCTGCTGATCACTTGATTGGGGCAACTGCACTATAAAAGAGGCTACCTGTCTGAAGTTCAGGGTTCCCTCTCTCCATTGCAGCATGCGGCGCCTTTGTCTTTTGTTTGGGCTTTGCACATTACTCTGATTTACACCATACCTTTGTTTTCTTACCATCTCATTAATACTGACTTCACACTTTGCATACATGATTACTTTAATAAATACATATTTTTTGTTAACTCTTTATCCACGTGTGGTCTCCCTATGTTAAAATCACCCAGAACGAGCCGGGTGGTTGTAACAATATCCATGTTTAATTCCTTGGTGGAGACAAGAACTGAAAATCTCACACAGCTCAAAATGATGGTCAGGATGGTGCCATGACGTGAGCAGGTTTAACTGTGAGAATGTGGCTCTGCTGAGGGTAAAGTGGTGCGTGAACACGAGGATGTTTTCTGTAAATGACGGAGGGCGGTCAGTCTTTCAATGGTAAAAGGGATCGATTTTCCCCCTCGTTTTCTTTTGGTTGGTTGTGGTTCTAAACTGAGGTTTTAAGTAAAGGGTTTTAAAAGGCAACATCTCTCTTTCTCCATCTCAGTTATTCTTAACAGCTCTGTCTTTAGCCAACGCATTTTCTCAAAACACTTTTAGTCTTCTCCGACAAATGAGTGAAATGAAAGAAATCCAACAACAATGGCAAAAAAACCTCACTCTCTACCTCTCTTACACACATACAGACACACACACGTACAGACACACACAGACGCACACAGACTACATCGTGTGTGCTTAATGACTCCAAACACCTGCTTAAAATTATCTACAGCAATTAGTGTGATCCTTTGGGACACCTATATATCACACAGAGCTAGGCGCGCGCCTGCATGTGTGTGTGTGTCAGCGGTAATTTGGATGATACAGGTGATAGCTCACACCCGTCATGGCAACTGACCTTTTACTGACATATCTCACACACCCACACAAAACCCTGGCAGCACACACACAACTTACGGCAAAGGGCTTTCTGCAGTCGTCGGATCTTCATGGCAGTTCTATAAGCAGAGAATCTGACGGTATTCAGGTCCGCTGCAGGCAGACACACACACACAGAGCCAGAGAGACATCAGTTAGAAAGCGCTTCCGTGGACAGGTACACATACAGTTGTGTGTGTGTGTGTGTGTGTGTGTGTGTGTGTGTGTGTGTGTGTTGTGTGTGTGTGCCGCTGTTGTTGCAGGCACTGCGTCGGGATTAGTGTGTGCTTCACCTCACTGTGTGCTGAGTGTGTTTCACTAATTCACGGATTGGGATAAATACAGAGACCAAATTTCCCTCACGGGATCAAAAGAGTATATATACTTATACTTACTTGATGTTTGTGTACTTTGTATTCTTTGTGAGTGTGCTTCAGAAGTATATCAGTGTAAATCATCATATAGTTATGAGTGAGTGTGTCTGTCTGAGTGTGTTTATGTGTGAATATGTTTATCTGTGTCTGTGTGTGTGTGTGTGTGTGTGTGCGTTTCCATACCGAGTGAGTGATAGAGCTCTGTCATCTTGGGGTGGTCCCAACAGGTGGATTGCGTCTGGTGACTGCACACAAGAGAGATAAAAAGACATCAGTGTGTGTGTGTGTGTGTGTTTGTGTGTGTGAGTGAGAGAGATAGAGAGATAGAGAATATGAGTGAGAGTGATAGAGAGATAGAGAATAAGAGAGGGAGATGAGAGAGGGAGAGAGGCGTGTTAAACTCGTCAAATGTTATGCATTTCCAAGGTTTGTCCTTCTCTGTGTGTGTGAAGATATGTGACTCATCTCAATTCACTATAATTAACTCAAGCTATTTAAATGCATCAGTGACACACACACACACACACAAAAAAAAAACACAGGTATCTCTGCTTAACAACATTGTTACACCACAAATTCTCATCTTAGTCCCATTTGAGCAGCATCACAACTGCCCACACCAACAACACAACACACACACGCACATACACACACACAGAGGGTGGGGGAGGGACCTCCCACTGATGCTCGTAGGTAGTGTGTGTCTGTGTGTGCGTACGTGTGTGTCTGGCTGTTTGTGCGTGTGTGTGTGCATGTCCGTGCTTCTGGCATTATGTTGGATGAGCTGAGCGTAACAAAAGATAAGAGAAGGCTGGCAGCCTTGACACAGGGGAGAGTGTACACAAACACGCACGGACACACACACACACGAACAGACACACACAAACACAAACTGACACATACCTACAATTTACGCACATAAACATACAACATAAGCCCACAAACCTATGCACTGACAAGCGCACACACACACACACACACACACACACACACACACACACACACACACACACACACCAGGTGTTCATCATTATTCATCAAGCCCTCAGAAGAGATGCCAGCTCACATCAGAGTGTGTCACACCTTTTGGAACAGTCTGCCATGTTCCGCCGTTGTGGACCCTCAGTGGTCTTAGTATGTTTTTTCCCCACTAAATTAACACATTTTTGTTCCTGAAAACTGGAACTCTGTTTTTGGCAGCAACCATCAGTTCAGGAACAAAGCACTATACTGGTGTGTTGTTTTGGTTCCTGCTTCAGAATTATACCAACAAATTAAAACAAGTGGAACTTTTTGTTTTGTTTTGCCATTAAAGCACCACTCCACTAGCCTGGCCACGCCAACCTATATCTCCTGTCAGGCAGCTGTCTGGAGCACTATAGTTCACTAACGTTTCCTGCAATCGGCAGACTACTTGCCCAATTCGTGAAAAGGGGGGGTCACTAAATCAAAACTCAATCATTTTTGATCATCATGTGATTGCTTAGGCTGGACCAATGATTTCAAAGTTAACGCTATATCTACGCCTGTCACCATGCTAGCTTGTAAACGATTCCCAATCGCTAGTGACCAGACTCTATTCATTCATGAATGAGTTTGGTTTTCCAGGCTACTACTCCAACGATGAAGCAGAAGTTCATTGGTTCCTGCTTCAGTATGCCACCAACAGGAACTAAACCGAAACTCTGGGCTGGGCTAACAACACAGATGACTTTTGATTGGCTATCTCTTTGGCCTCTACCACCAACAGAAGGCTGGCTCCTTTTTGGCTCACGGTCCAGATACTTTGGTTCAGAGCTGGCACCATTTTTTCTTCTTCCAATTTCTAGAGTGGGCGTGTTCAGTTATGCATGTAACACCCTCTGTTGATGATACATCGTTGCTTTCTGTTCAAATCTGGTGTAAATGCGAACTGGTTCACTAGATACAAGGTTCAAAGGATTCAGAATGGAACTGGTTCAAGAATAAGTTTTCTGTTGGGCTCTGACAGGCCCAATTGATGGTTGTAAAAGTCCATTTTAAAAGGAGCAATGGAAAAGAGTGGAAGAATGGAGGATATTTGACCAAATGGATACAACTTGCTCAAACAAAACAAAAAAAGATATTATTTTGACAAATGTAGATTATATTTCTGTAGAAAACAGAAAGCAAGTCACTGGGAATTATTTAACATTCTCCTGATGTTGGTATTCCCAGCACAGCCTATGTAAACTCTTCTTTTTCACCAAATGATCACAATGTCGATGCTAGTTTTTGTTAGCACGTCCGTGGGATTTATTTAAATGTTATATTAGCGCCAAGCTAGCTGTTTTATAAAGAGCTTATTTCTGTTTGCTCATCAAATGGGATTTGAAATACTGCTGAGCTAGCTGTGCAACTTAGCTCATAAAACTTAATCACACTTTTAAATATCATCATTTGTTGCCAGCTCTGGTTGAAAAAAAAAAAATCAACTGAGCTTGCTAGAGATAGAGTTGTGCTCTCTAGTTGTGTATAAAAGAATGGAAAAAGTAGAAACAAACTCACAGCCTCCCATTCAAAAGACAAAGGGGCCCTATGAAACACACACATACACACAAATCTCAGAAACCAAAAGCAACATTAACACAACACCATACTGTAACACTAGCTTCCACAGACACACACACAGACACACACAGACACACACACACACAACTCTCTGAAGACAGAGGATTACACTGCCTGTGAGATCCGGTAGCAGGGCCTGTCTCCTAATCCACGTCCTCATTTCACAGCCACAATGAGGCAACAGAGACATCTCCTGACAACACACACACACACACACACACACACACCTTACACATGCACAGATGACATGCAAATGCACACTTCTCTCAGCAATCGTGTCAGTTTACAGTTTATATGCGAGCACACAGTCACATACACACACACACACACACACATATGAATGCGATGTCTGGATCCCATTATGCACGGTTCAGAGAGAGTGAAATAGACTATATTGTATTTAGGCAGTCAAACAGCAACCTCCTAGTCTACTCTGGAGATAGTGTGTGTGTGTGTGTGTGTGTGTGTGAGAGAGAGATTGTGAGTGTGTGTGTGAGTGTGTGTCCATGGGCTTGTTAAAGCTGCATGTGAAATGACCAAACCGGTCCCAAATGAGAAACAGAGAGCTCATCTTTTGTCCTCCTTATCCATCACACACACTCCTTCTCCTCTCTAGCGGAGCGGTTCTGTGAGAAGCGGGTTCTATAACGTTCCACCCGGTTCCCTGTGTCTCTGGTGTGGGGAGCTGGGGCTCAGATCCCATCAGACCAGATAGACAGACGACAGGCTACAGATGTTAGCTAGCGCCACCGTCAGCATTCACACTAACACACACACACTCTCTTAATCAACCCATCCACCAGTCAGTCTCCAGGCAGCGGTGGCAGTCACCGTCACCGGCTCAAAGCCCAAACCAGCCGAGGAATCAAATAATTAAAGTTTCTCTCTCTCTCTCTCTCTCTCTCTCTCTCTCTCTTTCTCTCTCCCTCTCCCTCTCCCTCTCTGGAGAACAGGAGACTCAATTCGATGGATCTTCATGAATAAAGATGCCAGGCTGGCTTTGCGAACACTTGAATGAGTACGCACAAAAACAAAAACACACACACACACACCAGACATGGGGGACTCAAGTCACATGACTTGACTCGAGTCAGACTCGAGTCACATTTTTTAAGACTTTAGACTTGCTTGATCAACATGTATAAAAGACTCGACTTGACTTTGACTTGCTATTCATGACTTGAGACTTGACTTAGACTTGAGACAAATGACTTGAAATGACTTGAGTTTTTTTTTTTTTTTCATAGATATTAAGGAGTTAACTTCACGATTTTAGAAAATCTGCATAGGTGCTTGCATGCGTCTTGCATGCGTCACACGACCGAACCTGTCATTGTACCAAGTGACGCGACGCGACAGACCAACAGCAAGTGCCAGATCAAATGAGACAGACTTGAGGCATGTTAAGATACAAGGATACAAGGAAGTTTATCGTCACATGCATATAGTTACTGGATGTAAGAAATGCAGTGAAATTATGTCTGGTGTCAGCCTATTTGTGCATTTATGGGGGGGGGGGGGGGGGGTAAAAAGTGCAGTAGAAGAGGGGTTTAGTAGATTAAGTGGCAAGGGCTGCATAAGAAAGGTGGGGGAGGATGGGATGGGGGGGGGGGGGGGGGGCACCAACAAGGAGCACCCAAGAGCAACAGGGGCAAGGAAAAACTCCCTTACTAAGGAAGAAACCTTGGGTAGATCCCCGGCTCAAGGGGCTAACCCAACTGCCAGGGGTCTTGGTGTGTGTGTTGGGGGGATGACAAGGGAGATGGGATAGTGTGCTGTGTATGTGGGGAGAGGGCAGTGTGCAATATGTGTGTTGGAGAAGCTTCCTCATGAGACAATGTGCTGTGTATTGGGGGGGGGGGGGGGGGGCAGTGTGCTGTAAGTATGTTGGGGATGTGTGTTGGAGAAGCTTCCTGATGAAATAATGTGCTGTGTATGTAGCGGAGAGGGGGGGGGCAGTGAACTGCAAGTATGGTGAAGGGACTTACTATTGCAAGCAGAGTACTGTATGTATGATGTATGTGAGTGATGAGAGTGAAGATGTGTGTGGTGGGCGGGAGGGGAGTGGAGCTGTGAGTGTGTGTGTGTGTAGTGTGCGTAGTGTGTGTGTGTGTAGGTGGGGGCAATGTGCTGTAAGTATGTAGAGGATGTGTGTTGGAGAAGATCCTGAAGACAATGTGAGTTGGCTTTGAATCTATTATGCTTTTTAGTTAATGCCATATTAGGTTAAAATGTGTTAAAATTTCAAAGTGAAACATTTTTACACACAAATGGATTTCCTCTCACTTTCACACACACACACACACACATTTCCTCCTATCACAATCACACACAGACGCCCACACACAGAGAATCACACACAGATTTTTGCGAACTTGGCTCCTCTCTATTGCGCTCTCCCTCTCACACACACACACACACACACACACACACACACACACACACACACACACACACACTCACACTCACACACTGGTTAGAAGTGAAAATGACTTGGACTTGCGCGAGAAACCATTCTCCTTCCCTTCATTGACAGATGAGTGAATGTGTTATCCGAAGGCCAGGGCAACAGTGATAAGTTCTCTCTCTCTTTCTTTCTTTCTTTCTTTCTCTCTCTCTCTCTCTCTCTCTCCACTTGACACACTCACCCACTCCAGCAAACACATCGAAGTGTCCTCTCTTTTCATCCTGATGCGACTCCGCAACACTTAATCTGATTCATAAGCCACAAAGAGACAAAGAGGAGAGAGAGGGGGAGAAAGAAAGAGGTGAGAGGAGGAGAAAGAGAGGAGAGAAAGAGAGAAAGAGAGGAGAGAAAGAGAAAGAGAGGAGAGAAATGAGAGAGAGAGCTGGAGAGAAAGTGACAAATCAGACATGAGAGAGTGCAGTGCAAGAGAGATAGAGAGAGAAAAATCAGGGGATAGAGAGATGAGAGAAAGAGAAAGACAGAGAGAGAGCCAAGAGAAATAGGAGGTAGAAGCTAAGGGCTCAGAGGAGTGTTCAGTACAGTAAGAAAAATCTACATTTCCCTGTGTGACTACATTCATGTCACTCTCTCTTTCCTTCTCTCTCTCTCTCTGTGTGTGTGTGCGTGCGCGCGCGTGTGTGTGTGTGTGTGTGTGTAGGAATTACAGTAATGTATTTTGATGTGGTATGACACTGTCATGAAGAAGAAAGGACAGTCTTTGATCTCTCTCCCTCTCTGTGTGTGTGTGTGTGTGCGCGCATGTGTGTGTGTATTTGTGGCTATAAGCATGCAGGCTCCATATGGCAGTGGTCAGAAGAAGTTCAGCTGAAGGGCAGTCCTACACACACACACACACACACACACACACACACACAACACACACACACACACACACACACACACACACTTTCTCTCACTTTCATCTCTCATTCTCTTGAAGCCCCATGGCCAAAACAAATCACAGGTGTGCCAGAAAGTCCATCTCTCTCTCACTCTCACTTGCTCTCCCTCCCCATAACTCTATGCCACACACACACACTAACTCACACTCTCTCCTCCGCTCTCTCTCTCTCTCTCTCTCTCTCTCTCTCTTTCCATGCCGTTTCTCCCACTAAAATGGTTGTGAAAGCACATTGTTCCAACGTTAATGCTGAATTGAGCCATCACACACACACACACACCCTCCTACTCATGTACACCTTTCCATGCTTCTGTTTGTGACCTAGCTTAGGGATGTATTATTTAAACACCCATGTGGCAGCAGTTCAACCGGCATTATTGATTCACAGCAACATAAATGTGAACGTGTGCGTACACACACACACACAGACACACACAGACAGACACACACACACACACACACACACACACACACACACACACACACGCGCACGAGAAGAGGAAAATGGACTACTTACTTAATGTAATAAGGAACTTTATTCGGTGAGACTGCTCTCTGCCACGGATGCTGCACAGAAGCTACAAAAAACATTGAGTCACACACACACACACAATACTGTAGATAAAAATGTCTACTAAACTAATAAATGTAAATATAAACGTTATGGTTGTGTGTGTTTGTGTGAGCACCTCACAGTCTGACACATACTTGAGAGGAAGTGTTGGGACGAAGGCCCAAAGTCCCTGTGAGCTTCCTGCAGCAACTTCAACCTCTCCTCCACAGCAACCTGAGAGAGAGAGAGAGAAAGTGATATAGTGAAGTCAGAGGGTCACCACAAAATGTCAGAGATATAGACAGCACAGGAGGTGAATAACACACACACACACACACACACACACACACACACACACCCCTGGAGATCGACATGTGCAGCTACTGGGACCCGAAAGATTAAACAAAAGTGTGTGTGTGTGTGTGTGTATGTATGTGTGAGTGTGCGTGTGTGTGTGAGTGTACAAGACCAGAGGAAGAGGAGAGAGGGATGGGGGTTAGAGGGAGGGAGGGAGGAGAAGAGAGAGTGTGTGATACCCCCATCCCTCTCTCCTCTTCATCTCTCTCTCTGGTCTTGTACTTTAGTCTGTCCCTTTGATAGCACCAGTACCACAGATCACAGAAAACACACACCCATACAAAACAGATAAACATGGAAACACACACGTCACAGTTTAAGCTTGACAAACGGCCAAAGACATACATACACACACTCTCACACACACACACGCCACAGAGCCTCGCTCCAGTTTAAGATGGTGAGTGGTGATGGCCTTGACAAACAACCAAAGACATACATGTACACACACACACACAAACCTGTAACAGGGTGCAGTTGTTGTGCAGTTGTTTTTAACTGCTCGAGCTAATGAGTGGTGGTGCAGCAGAGATGGCGAAACACACTCACACACACACACACACACTCACCTGTAACAGGGCACAGCGTGTGTTTAGCTGGTCTAGTTGGTGTGTGGTGGTGGAGGACAGTTGAACGTCCAGGGGTGTGAGTTGAGCGCTGAGGTCATTCAGAGTGTACACCTCCTGCTGCAGAGGAACCAGCTCCTCACGGAACACCTGAGACACACACACACACACACACACACACACACACACACACACACACACACACACACACACACACACACACACACACACACACACACACACACACACACACACACACACACACACACACACACACACACACACACACACACACACACACACAGATAATCTTTGGTGTGGAGGTTTAAGTTTATCCTAATGATAATTTGTAGAACTAGGCAAAAGACTTTATCATGGCTTCATCATCATGTGTGTGTGCCTGTGTGTGCGTGAGATCATGGCAAGCCTTAGACGTTCAACAGAAAGTGATGTGAGGGCAGGCTCTGACGGGAGATGCAGTGTGCATCCTTTTAAAGACACATCCCTGGGAACAGCTGACCCTTTCTAAGGCATTTCAAGGCGTTTCACAAGCTTTTTGACAAGCTTTTGAATTTATCATGAAGAGCTTGCAGCTGTCTCTGAGTGTGTGCCTGGTGTCACGCTGGTGCTTAGGTATAGGCTGTGTGTGTGTGTGTGTGTGTGTGTGTGTGTATGTGTGTGTGTGTGTGTGTGTGTCTCTGTTACACATTACCTGGTCTGTTGTTTATGTAAGGGATAATGTATAGAACGCCGTTCATTGTCGGGAGATAGGTCCCGACAGGGCGAACCGGACCCCGACGCGTATTACACGGCTACTTACCAAAACGACACAATAAACTCCCCACGATATGACTTTAGCCTACATAGCCTAGGCTATAGCCTATTTGTTACCGTTTCATCATGGCTTTTGCTGAGAAACATAGTTCGCAACAACACACGCTGAACTTGAATCAAACATTCTTTAGAACACAGCTGATCAACCGTCTGCTTTCCCTTTTGAATGAAGTTCCAATCCTTGCGTAGTGATATGAAAGAATTGACTTTGTCTGTTATACTTAGCAACGGTCTGTTATTCAGAATTAGCAGACCGCCGAACGTTGGGAAGGCCCATTCAAGTGAATGGAGCATTCTGCAGCACTATGAAGAGCCGTGTAATAAGACCCCATAACACGTCTATGAGCAGGCAGCTATGGTTTGTGTGTGTGTGTGTGTGTGAGTATGTGTATATATGTGTGTGTGTGTGTGTGTTTGTGTATATACTGTATGTATGTATGTATGTATGTATGTATGTATGTGTGTGTGTATATATACTGTATGTATGTATGTATGTATGTATGTATGTATGTGTGTGTGTATATATACTGTATGTATGTATGTATGTATGTATGTATGTATGTGTGTGTGTGTGTGTATATATACTGTATGTATGTATGTATGTATGTATGTATGTATGTATGTGTGTGTGTGTATACTGTATGTATGTATGTGTGTGTGTATGCTCCCCTCACCGTGGTGTGCTGTATGTGGTCCTGCAGGGCGTCTATCAGCAGGTCCCCGACGGGTTGCCAGGTAGTGCTGGAGTCCTCTGCGTGGGCCAGCCGCAGCTCCAGGGCGTCCATGCGGCTCTGCAGCTCCTGCATGCGCTCCAGCACCGTCTCCACGCGGCCCTGCCAGCGCCCCGTCGCCGCGGTAACGCGCTCCCAGCGCTCACACACCTCCCCGCTCTGCTTGCGCACCGCGCGGGACAGACGTGCCGCGCGCTCCTCTGGGGTCGGCTCTGACGGACACACATGGACACACACACACAAAAACAATACACACAGTTAGAAAAACACACCATCAAATACTGAACACACACAGCGTACAGCTGGTCATAATATAGAGAGGCTGATTGACACCGTTAATTTAACAGTTCGTTTTCTTAACACTGCACAGTTCCTGAGAACTAAACTGAGAAATAAAAACCTGCTAAGTAAAGACCTACATCTTTCCTAGTGTTAGCAGTGTTACTGAAGAGGAGATTTGGAGTGTGTATCTGTGTATCTTTATCAGTGTTACTGAAGAGGAGATTTGGAGTGTGTATCTGTATCTGTTTATCCTTATTTATTTAGCAGACACTTTTATCCAACTAATGTCATTCGGCTAACAGTGTTGGTATGACTAACGTTTCATCTTAAGTGTGCTCGCTTGGGATTCTCTGCATCCTGTTCAGTTGAGCACCAATGAGAAACAGGAATGGCTTGTCTTTGTGTGTGTGTGCGTATTTGTGTCACACTCCTCTCCATCTCCTTTGTATGTGTTGTTGTCAACTGTGATATGAAGATTCCACACACACACACACACGATATTGTGACGCCCCAGCTGTTCAGTGCTGGGTCTTGTCGCGCTTCCTGCTCTTTGTCTGTGTTGGCTCTGCTGCTGTTCTGTGTGTGGCCTACAGGGGGAGCTCTGCAGAATGGCGTGGGCTAATTGCGCCAGCGATTAGGGCAGGATATAAGCGGGTCCCGGGAGCCTGCTTCAATCTCTCTCGCTCTCTCTCTCTCTCTGCTTCCGCTGACTGCCGGTTCCAGAGTTGCGGTGTCTTGTCGTTGCGGCCGGACGGGCTGCGCCCTGTTCGTTTCTTTTGGTTTTGCACTTCACCTCACTATGCTGACATACACTACAGTCTTGCTTTACTCTTCATTCACTGACTTTTGTTCATAGTTCATTTATTTAAGGAATATCTTCTTAATTTTGAGCAGCGTGTGGTCTCCCCTTTTATGTGGTGTTTGCCTCGAGCCGGGCAGGCACAACAATATGGAGATTTTATACACACACACACACACACACACACACACACACACACACACACACACACACACACAGAGAGACACGGAGCAGACGTTAACACCCTGTCTTGTCTGCAAACCTTACAATCAGCATAGATAATAACTCTGTTACTATGACGGCATATTTTACAGCAGAGTTCCTTTGATGTGAAACCACTGTGCAATCGCCATGTCACGACAGAAATTCAGAAAGAGATTCCACAACTCTCCTCTTTGAACCATCACTGGTCTTTAAGGACAGTGTGTGTGTGTGTGTGTGTGTGTGTGTGTGTGTGTGTTGGGGGGGGGGGGGGGGGGGGATAGGGAAATCAGTATGTATCTGGGTCTAACCAGTTTTGTGGAAAATGATTGGGTGAGTATTACAAGTGCTTCTCTATAGGCGGTTCATGGATGGGGATTGGCATATGTGTGTGTTTGTAAGTTTGTAGTGGGAACAAATGTGAGTGTTCTGTCTCACCAGTTTTGGGCTGAGGTGTCCTCAATGGCTCCTTTGATCCCTTTATGGGCTGTGTGTGTGTGTGTGTGTGTGTGTGTGTGTGTGTGTGTATATAGAGACTCAACTATTTTGGGCTGAGGCATCTTGCGTGGCTCCTCTGGTCCCTCTATGGGCTGTGTGTGTGTGTGTGTGTGTGTGTGTGTGTGTGTGTGTGTGTGTGTGTGTGTGTAATCTCACCTGTTTTGGGCTGAGGCGTCTTGCGTGGCTCCTCTGGTCCCTCTATGGGCTGGTCAGCCAGGAAGGCTCTGGCCTGTTCCAACGCACCCACGACCACCGGCTCCTGATCCTGGAGCTCCGCACGCAGACCCTACACACACACAATCTCATTAACAAGGGGTCGATGACTGGCACGCCCTCACATAACCATAAGGCCTAATCACCACGGGCCGATCAAGGGTATAATGATGTTTCTCCCCAATAATGAGAGATAAAAAAAGTTCAAAGTGATGGCTGTTCAGAACACACTCCATAAAGCATGGCCATGGGGGAATATACAGGAAATATGAATATGGAAAAACCAAACACACTCCTACTGGTCAACACACACACACACACACAGAGACTGCATTCCATTGAATGGATGAAGTATATTTCAGGAAGGTTACACCACAAACAAGGTCATTCTTCACTGATAATGTGTTACAGGCGCACAGGGATGATGTTCGCCGCCGGTGCATAGTGATGATGTAAGAGATGACATGGGAACAGATATCCCAAGGTAGCCCATTTGTGGCGGTGGACCACCTCAGGCAAAATGCTGCCACTGACACGCTGGCTAATAGAATTAATGTGGTGATAAAAGGAATGGGGGGGGGGGGGCTATTTTGACTGAGACTCTGAGACACTAGCCCGAAGCAATTCACAATCTGGACACACACACACACACACACACACACACACACACAGACTGAATTAAAGGTGTCACTCTCTAATTGAGTCTATTATTAGCCGAATATTAGATCTGCCTATCAGCGTGAAAGAGAATCGGAGAGATTAAGGACGACACACACACACGCACACACACACACACACGCACACAGGCAAACCCACCCACGCACTCAGACACAAGACTCACTCCCCTGGACCCGACCCAATCTCTTCTGTAGCAGTATGAGTCTGTGCCCCTCATTCCTCAAGTGGTTCGGTCCAGTCAATTGATTTCCTGTGTGTTCTTACGGAATTGTGTTATTTGGGTTAGTGTGTGTGTGTGTGTGTGTGTGTGTGTGTGTGTGCGTGCGCGCCTGTGTCTATTAATAGCTACATCCTTCCCGTCTCTTGACCTTGTAGGTGAGTGACTTGCAGGGGAGAAAGACACTCCGTCGCCGTGGCAACCTCCACTGCAAACCGCGTTACGCCTGTCTGTCCATCGTCCTTTCAGCCACATCGGCTACATCCTCTCCTCCTCCCCCGCCCCGCAGGGTGAAGCGTGAATACAAAACAGTGTGTGTGTGTGTGTGTGTGTGTGTGTGTCCGTCTTTGTTCGAGCTGACCCGGCTTCATTGCCCCCTCCCACTCCTGTGATGACCTCCAAGCCAACTGCATGCTTAACACACCAATAATTCAATTAACACACATTCAATCATCAATTGCAGCCTACCCTTATCTATTACCTTCTGGACTAATCAATTAAACACTGCCCTGACTAATTAACCCTTCCCACTGATCACTTGCTCGTTACGAGGCTTAGATGACACTGGTCCTGATTGATTTGTTCTGGCTCAGCACCTTGTGCACCAGGGTTGTGCACAATTCGAATTGCAATTCTGCTTCCTGTTTGCTACCTCAATTGAAATGCAAGTGAAAATCAAGAATTGAATTGGAATTTAAGAGCCAGTTTCAATTCAATTCTGGAATTTTGCACAAGCCTGTTGTGTCAATCAATACTATTAGCAGGGGCATCACCTTTAGCACTGTGTTTGCACCTTTAGCATTGTGTACATTTTCATCCAGCTTCTTTATGTGAC
>NW_027468859.1:10984112-10991612 GCF_046254945.1 Alosa pseudoharengus
GGAGAGACAGACACACAGAGCCGACCTCCAGACGAGTGTGAATCCTTCTCGTCTTCTTTTCCTCTCCTTTTTCTCTTCTTTTTTCCTCCACCACTTCTTCTATCTGTACGTCTCCTGGACTGGCCACATAGCGGAAAGTTACCTCTCTCTACTTTCTCGGTCTTACACAGACAGACACACACACACACACACACACACACACACACACACACACACACACACACACACACACACACACACACACACACACACACACACACAGAGCGTGCCTGTTTAACCGAGACTCCTGTGACCTGAGGGAGACATTTCAGCTAAATTGCTCTCTGAAAGAGCCAGTGTGTGTGAGCGTGTGTGTGTGCGCATACGTGTGCAGAAAACGAGGGAGCAATGTCTAGAGAGTAGAGAGGTAGAGAGAGTGTTAAAGAGAGAGAGAGACAGAGAGAGAGATAGAGAGAGAGTGGTAGAGAGAGAGAGAGGAGAGAGAGGGAGAGAGAGCGGTAGAGAGAGAGAGAGGAGAGAGAGAGAGAGAGAAAGAGAGAGAGCGGTAGAGAGAGAGATAGAGAGAGCGGTAGAGAGAGAGAGCAGCAGAGAAGTTATAGGAAAGTTGTAATTCCAGCTGTGCCCAGTGCTGCAGGCTTTGGGATAGTCCAGCTTCACAGTCTGCTAATTCTTCAGGCGGTGGTGGACCGAGGACCCCCCAGGGTGTACGGGCTGAGTTAGCCCCGGTGGAGTGGACGTGGCTGGGCAAGAGCCTTCAGCTGTCCCCCTCTGCTCTGCATGGAACTTCCAAAAGGCACCAAAGATCCCAGAACCGAAGAAGAACTTTACTATCCACACTCTCTTTTTCAGTCTCTCTCTTTCCTTTTCCCCTCTCTCTCTCTTGACTCTTTCTTCAGGTGTTTTTTTCCCTTTTCTTTTTTTCCTCCCTTCTTTTTTTCTTCCACCTCAGTTTTTCTTTTTCCCGCCCCTTTATTTCCCCTCTTCCAACTCCCGAGTTTGCTGCTCCCTCTTTCCCGTGACTGAGTGAAAGCACCCTTTTTTCATCCCTCTCCCTCACTCACTCGTTCTCTCTCCCTCCCTCCCTCCCTCTCTTCAGCAGATGTTTATTATTTTAATCAGCATCCTCCCTTTCCCCTCCCCAACAGTGCCCACCCATTTCCTGAGAGAGAGAGGGATAGAGAGGGATGTATAGAGAGAGGGATAGAGGAAAGAAAGAAAGAAAGAAAGAGCTGTAGAGAGAGAAAAAGAGAGAAGTCAGAAATAAACAGAGAAAGAAAAAAGTTGGAACTTAATTTTTTCAAGGACAAATGGAAAGGACGTTCCAAGGTGTGGAGAATTTCACACACACACACACACACACACACACACACTCACAAACTCACACACGCGCACGCACACACAACCATTCACACATGATAAAGGCCTTAGGTGGTCATCTTTGTAACGTATTTCATACTTCAAATGTTAAAGACCAAGTGGTGATGGTCTCTTTTGAAGTCGTGCACGTGTGTGTGTGGTGACCGTATACATCGCCGTAGAAAGGTGCCCAAGTGCATGTCAATGACAAAAATGTCAGTGGGGTGTTCGTACGATGCTCTGTTTGCGTGTGTGTTTGCGTGTGTGTGTGTGTGTGTGTGTGTGTGTGTGTGTGTGTGTCTGCATGCGATTTCAGAGCATACCTCAGAGTTTGAGAGGCCTTAGGAAAACAAACCGGACACTTTCAAAGGCTTTGCGTATGAGTGCATGAAGTGTGAGTGTGTTTGTATGAGAGTCTGTGTGTGTGTGCACAAGCATACATATATGTATCAACATTTCTGTGTCTGTGTGTACATATCTGAGTGAGTGCCAGCACATATGAGAAGTCTGTGTGTGTGTGTGTGTGTTCTATAGCTCTCCAGAAGGCTGAGCATGTGGTATTGTGCGAGAGGCCTGCTGAAATCAGGAGATAATACAATGACGCATATTCATGCGCTGGGAACCTTTGAAGATGGGCCGCCTCATTAGAATACTTACATATGCTCACTCCTTCAATCAACTTCTGGAGACACACAAACTTGTGGCAGTGTGTGTGTGGCAGTGTGTGTGTGTGTGTGTGTGTGTGCAAAAACCTACCTCTCTCTCTCTGTGTGTGTGTGTGTGTGTGAGTGAGAAAAACCTACCTCTCTGTGTGTGTGTGTGTGTGTGTGTGTGTGTGTGTGTGTCCAAGAGAAAAAGTATGCATACATGTTCATGTCTAAATCTGGTGCAGTCTTTACGATAACAGTCCCACAGTGAAAGCAACACACCAATACACACAGAGCACGACTGTCTTGACTGTCACGACTGAGCACGGGCGTCGAAATGTTAGTCGGTTTGCAGTAATTAAAAATCACTAAAAAGCTTTGTGTGCTCCGGTCCTGCTCCTTGGTCCTAGATAGACCTTGGGTCTCCTCATTGACTTCTGCGTCCTGCTTCGTGAGCACCAACCAGGCTGAAGCGCAAGTGACCCCCTTCTGTTGCAAAATAAAGTTCTGAACTGCAAATGAAGAAAGTGTGCGGGAGCTTGCTACTTTTTTGAGCACCTTCTCTCCTAACACCATTAACAACTTAACACACTGAACTTGCACTGACCATGAAGCTCTTCTTTATCCTGTCCATCTCTCGTATCTATGTCCCCGACTTCCCATGACTATGAGCGGTCACTCCATGTCTTATGCAAGGTAGTGCTTATTGTTAGGCTACGCTAATGTCTCCATTTCACACTGGATCTGTTCACACTCTTCTCTAGGCTTGAACACAATGTGTCCGCTGAATGAATAAATGCAAATTTAATAAAACAGATCATCTTACTCTCACTCCCTCTACCTGAGTGGTAAACAAACAAACAAACAAACACACACGCGCACACACACACACACACACACACACACACACCTGTGTGTATTTTCCTCTGTAAATCAGATCATCTCACTGCCTCTCCCTCTTTCTGGGAGGCTAAACACAAGGGAAATTAAATCTAGAAAATGAGCACATGAAATAAAGTATAATAATGAAGAAAACCCACCCACACGTCTCTCTCTCTCTCTCTCTCTCTCTCTCTCTCTCTCTCTCTCTCTCTCTCTCTCTCTCTCTCTCTCTCTCTCTCTCTCTCTCTCTCTCTCTCTCTCTCTCTCTCTCTCTCTCTCTCTCTCTCTCTCTCTCTCTCTCTCTCTCTCTCTCTCTCTCTCTCTCTCTCTCTCTCTCTCTCTCTCTCTCTCTCTCTCTCTCTCTCTCTCTTTCTCTATCGGCCGGCTTGATCAAGCATACCATCCCTCAATGCCCTAGCGAGGTCACTTCCTGTTGGGGTTATCACCACAGCATGACTTCCTGTTCCAGAGACAACGCCTTAATGGGAGTGAGCACTCACTCACTCACAAGCGCGCACACACACACACACACACACACACACACACACACACACACACACACACACACACAGACACACACAGACACACGCACACACACGCACACACACGCACACACACGCACACACAATCACGCACACACACACAGCAGCTCCATTGGGATGGAACCTGCCCCATGTGGCGATAAGAGTGGCAAGTTTCCATGGTAACAAACAGGAAAAGGCATTATAATTCAGAACCTCGGACAGACAGGGGAGGCGCGCACATACACACACACACACACATAGAGAGAGAGAGAGAGAGAACGGACACACAAATGTTTCAAATATATACACATGTGGCCATGGGCGGATTATGAACTTTTGGGCCCCTGGGCCCAGATGTATTAAGGGCCCCCCACTTATTGTTGTATATGTGAGAGGGGGGGTTTGGGGGTCCTCCCCCAGAATTTTTTAAATTTGTTTGATGTGATTCCCTGTATTCTGGTGCATTTTGGGGATGGCCAATATTAAATTCAATCAGATTCATAGCCTACATCCTGATTTGTTGATATTGAGGCAATGACTCCCTGCAAAGGCTTGGGCTTTAGGGCCCCCTGACCCCTTGGGCCCCTGGGCCTGGGCCCGGTAGGCCCGTGCAGTAATCCATCCCTGCATGTGGCAGATCCTTGGGAATCCTAAAGCCTCATCCATAGGATCAATAGCTCAGCTGTGAACTGAGCACGGAGCTGCCACATCCCATAACTCTGCATCCATAATTTATGACTTCATATGAGCCTAAAGTTCCCAATGCCCATTTTACATCTATAACAGTACATTCATTTGTACAACATAAGACAGTTAGCCTACTGTAGAGAAAATAAAACATCTTCATTTTAATCAGAAAAAAAAAAGAAAATCAATAAAATCTAATTTCTCCCATTCTCCAAAGACTCCCACAGTCGTATTCTGCCCAAAACGAGTGTAAATTGTCTCCTGACTGATTGCTTTCTTGGCTGCACTGCGTCTCGTGCAGAGACCAACTGAAGCGTATTTCTCTTTTAGGCTTTGTCTGGGCCATAGCGAGGCTTACAAATGTGATTAAAATGAAGTGGGGTGGGGGTGGGGGTGGAGTTATGTGCGAATATTTTTAGGCAGCAATGTCACAATGTCAACATGATCATTTTCCATTTGCACTCTTTCATTGAAAACATGGGATTTGAAACGCACTGGAGCCGGCGTCTGCTGCATACTAAGTACATGTTGTTTGATGAGTGAAAGATCTACACAGCAGTTGGTACCAACGTTTATAGCAAACAGAGGTAAGTTGATGCTGGGACAAAGTCATTTCATGGTGATTTTTTTTTTTTTTTGAAGGGGGGGGCAATAGCCCAAGAGTGATTAAAGACATTAATTAGTTTTTGTAATCTTCAAATAAACAACATTAAGTTCAGATTGGTCACGCTTACACAATCTACAGTATTGCAGGCAAAGTGTGTGTGCGCACGTTTGTTTATTTGTGTAGACGGGAGAAGGTCTGGATAATGCAGGACAACCCTACACACACACACACACCAACAATAATACAGTGAAACACTCAGAAAGTCAATAAAAGGACATAAAAAAGATAAAACCCTATCACCAATTAAAGATAAACAATACACCCCCTGGTAACTGAAATCAAAGATGGCCATTCTCCCATTTCTTTCCAATTAGCTATCTAATAAAAAGCATATTCCACCATAATATGACACTTCACAAGAGTCTTTGGGAGGACACAGATAAAAGAGAGAAAGAGAGAGAAAGAAGTCAGTGAAAGAGATAGAAAAGGCAGAGACAGAGAAAGATGAGAGAAACGCAAGCCAGAAATGATATATCACTCATATGAAGGAATACAGACGGGATAGGGGGCAACCTCCACATGTCTGCTGCTGTATCTGCTCACTGGACATTACTAGATGCATTGGCATTTACTACTGGTATTCTACACACACACACACACACACACACACGCTAATAAAACTCATGCTAAGGTGACTGGGTTTGAGAGCAGATCCTGCACACATTGGATATGTGTTACATTATGTAACATACCGGTACATTGTACATGCAGGTATATAACACAATGCTCTAATATGGTTCTGTTGTGGCTAATAAAACATCTGTGGGTTTGACAGCAGGTGCTACTTTCTCTGGGGTGGCCAAATGTCTGGTGATGCCCTGTCCTCTGCTTGTTCCCCTAGACCACCACACACACACACACACACACACACAGAGACACACAGACAGACACACAAACACACACACACACACACACACAGACACAGACACACAGACACACAGACACACAGACACACACACAGACACACACACACACACACACAGACAGACACACACACACACACACACACACACACACAGACACACACACACACACACAGACAGACACACACACACAGTCTGCCCCTGTCCTGTTGCCTGGCCTGCTTGTCCTCCTACACCTGATATCACTGCACTGACACCAGGAGTGTGAGTGCACCCAGCATGGAGCCTGGAGCTGTGTGTGAGTCTGTGATAATGCTACGGAGGAAGACATGACAATAAAGGAGGAGGGAGGGAGAGAGAGAAATGGATGGAGGGAGAGAGAGAGAGAGAGAACAAGAGTGAGAGAGAGATGGAGGGAGAGAATGATGATAAAGTATAAATCTGCAGGATGGCTGCCTGGTTGAAAAAGAGAGAGAGCATGAGAGTGAGAAAAACAGGAGAATGAAAAAAGAAAGAAAAAGAGTATGAGAGGCAGAAGAGATGCAGGAGAGAGAGAAAAAAGAGGGAGGGAGAGAGAGAGAGAGAGAGAAAAGCTGCACACAAGGAACATAAATCTAAATCCTAATCCTTGTGGAAATGATTAGACATTTCAGCCGCACTCTTTCTTTTTGATCACTCACTCCCTCCCTCCCTCTTTCTCCACCCTTTTCATCCACTCCATTTCTGAACATTGTGGCAGTGAATGGGCCAATGCATTGTCTCTCGCTCTCTGTGTGTGTGTGTGTGTGTGTGTGTGTGTGTGTGTGTGTGTGTGTGTGTGTGTGTGTGTGTGTGTGTGTGTGTGTGGTGTGTGGTGTGTCAGTGTGAGAGTGTGCGCATGTTTGTTTGTTTGTTTGTGTGGCTAATGTTTGATCTGATCAGAATAGCTTGTTGTCATTCACAACAGTAGCCCTTGGCAACATCTCAATTCACCAACGCGACACACAAACACACACGCAGACAAACACACACACACACACACACACACACAGGCAAGCTGTTGCAGGAGTTTTATAATTTGTTGCTCTGGCTTGATTTGCTGCCGTGTTTTAGGATGATTTGAAGCTTCTGTGTTTCATTTGCTAATTAAACGGAAAAGCAGAGATGGAGCAAGAACAGGATGGAGGGAGTGAAGGATGAGGGAGAGGAAGAAAGAGAGAGAGAGGGAGAGAGAGGAAGAGAAAGAGAGAGAGAGGGAGAGAGAGTTTGTTGCCCCATGCAGAAAAACTGTGTGTGAGTGTGTGCTCATGGGGGGTGCGTCTCCGCTGTGATCTCTATATTGGATCCGAGATAAAGCACAAATGTCTGACCATATACACACACACACACAAGCAAACACACACACACACACACACACACACAGACACACAGACACGCACGCACGCACGCACGCACATGCACACACAGACTTTAGATGCACCGATCAGCCAAACCTGCTAAAATTAAATCATCCACCTGCCACTCACCCTAACCAATGGTTTTCTCAGGTTTAGATATCCACAAGTGACCCCCATCAATCAGCACAATCATTCTAGCTCTCAACGTTATTAAAGCAACACCAAAGAACTTTCCCTCTGTCGCACGCATGCTATTTGTTTATCCAGCACCGGCTTTGCAAATAACGATGTCCACAGACAAGGTAGAATATGTTGCACGATTTATAAAAAAAAAGTAGCCTACGATGTATTGCGACATCAGATGCAAGTCAAATTTGTAGTTTCTTATGTCTCATTCCATTGAACTACAGATCCGCTACCCGATCTGGGAAACTTATATAGTGCGGTTATAGCCGATAGAGGGCCGCGAAGCAAATGCAGAAGTGCCGTTCACCCTGT
>NW_027468859.1:10996612-10999622 GCF_046254945.1 Alosa pseudoharengus
CCTGTACTTCTGATGAGCGAGGACACATGAGCCTGTGTGTGTGTGTGTGTGTGTGTGTGTGTGTGGCTGTGGGATATGGGACTGTGTGAGCACAAGTGTGTATCTGGTAACAGTGTGTGGCATTGTGTGTAAGTGTGTCTCAAAGTTAAGTTTGAGAATGTTCCTGGTTTCTATGCACACATGTTTGAGTGTGTGTCTGAGAGAATGTGTGTTTCTCAGATTAAGCTGAGGAGTTTAAGAGTTTTTCCTGGTGTTGTTGAGTGTGTGGGTGTGTGTGTGTGTGTGTGTGTATCTGCTCTGTGTGTGTCTGCTCAGGGTAAGTAGAGGAGACGTCCCATTTGAGAGTTTTCCCGGTGGCTTCGTCTGTCTGTGTGTGTGTGTGTCTGTGTGTGTGTGTCTGTGTGTGTCCACGTTGTCTCCCTTGCTGGCTAATGTGATCTAATCCCATCCCTGCTGAGATTATTACAGGAATATTCATCTGAGCAGACAGCCAGGCATAAAACCTCCATCTCATCACTTCCTCATTCCCCCCCCCTCCCTCCATCCATCTGGACTTGTCCGTCTTTTTTTGTGCATCTTTCCTGAGGCAGTTCTTGTCAAACGGCTTAAGTTAAAGTCATCCAAGCAAGCCTACACACACACACACACACACACACATACAAACGGACACACACACACACACACACACACACACACACACACACACAACACACACTCAAAGACATGGACACGTGCTCACATAACACACACCCACAGACAAAGTCATGCACAAGCGCACACACACAGTCATGCACAAGCGCACACACACACAGTCATGCACAAGCGCACACACACACAGTCATGCACAAGCGCACACACAAATGCATAGTCTACCCTGAGTAGAGTGTGGCACATTTGAAGCCCAAAGCCTCTTTGCGGTGCTATTTTCCATTCCCCTACCTCCTCGAGCTCAGAGTAGCAAACTCAACTCAGAGTGAAAGAGTGAGAGGGAAGCAGAGAACAGAGAGAAAGAGAGAAACTTTCCCTCTCAAACTCCACTGAAATACTTCACTGAACTGTGTAAGCCAGGGACAAGGCTGCGTGTGTGAGTGTGTGTGTGTATGAGTGTGTATGAGTTCACATGTGTGTATGAGGGTACGTGTGTGTGTGTGTGTGTGTGTGTGTGTGTGTGTGTGTGTGTGTGTGTGTGTGTGTGTATATCTAGATTTAGCCTCGCACCTGGAGGGTCTGATGTGTCTTTTGACAGGTGACTCCCATGATGCAACAGGATGTGACAGTTTTCGGCTCACATGCTCCTCATTACTGAGACCACCCCTTCTCCTCCCTCCTCTCTCTCTCATATCTCTCTTTCTCTCTCCCTCTCCCTCCAATTACTCTTTTTCTTCTCTCTCTCTCTCTCTCTCTCTCTCTCTCGCTCTCTCTGTCTCATGTCCTTCTCCACATTGATCCATTTCTCTCCATCTTCTTCACACATTCAGAGAAATGCACAAATGCAACCTGCATAATGAGGCCACACAGATAACGTACGTGCACACACGCACACACACACACACACCCTATTAACCCACACCATGACGCATGTGTGTGTGTGTGTGTGTGTGTGTGTGTGTGTGTGTGTGTGTGTGTGTGTGTGTGTGTGTGCGCGCATGCATCATCTGTGTGACTGTGTGCCTGGAAGCCCACACACACACACACACACACACACTTTTCTATTAACGCTTGGTTAAATAGCTCATTGGTAAGGAGCTGCTCTGTCAGTCAATCCTTTAATCCTACTGTCTATCACTCCAAACTTGATTACTATGCATAGTGTGCTTCCTGCTAACACACACACACACACACACACACACACACACACACACACACACACACACACACACACACACACACACACACACACACACACACACACAACATGTATATCATGCCAAAACAGTGCTAATTATGCATGTGTTTGCTATCAAGAGCCCCTGGTGGATTATACGCCAGAGAACAGCAGGCACAGTAGACACACACACAAACACAAAATCATGAGTCAACAGACACATACACAGAGACACACAAACACACAGACAAACACACACACACACCCACACACAGGGCCCCATGTCAAGAGCATTGTCTGATCTGTGGAGGCCAGTTTAATTCCCTCAGATCAATATTTAAAGATTATTAATTAGTATCCTGAAAGCTGGGTCACCACGACATTTACACTGTCTGCTTCAATCCTTTCTCACACACACACACACACACACACGCACGCGCACGCGCACACACGTACACACACGTACACACACACGTACACACACACGTACACACACACACACACACACACACACACACACGCACGTACACACACGTACACACACACACACGTACACACGTACACACACACGTGCAAACACACATACACACACACACGTACACACACACACGTACACACACACACGCACACGTACACACACACACACGCACGCACACACACACACACACGTACACACACACACACACACACACACGCACAAACATATTACTGCTATTCCATCACTCACCCCCCTGGAGGAATGTGCAAATCTGATTGTCTCTTACAACACACACTGCAGGTGTCCTGCCTTTGATGTCTACACACACACACACACACACACACACACACACACACACACACACACACACACACACACACACACACACACACACAACTACCGGACATATATGTGTAAGCTCACTGTAGAGAAATTGAATGCAATTGGAGTATTACAGGCATAGGGAGAAAGAGAAAGAGAGAGAGAGAGAAGGGGGTCAAAGGGGAAAGTAAAAAAAGAGACAAAGAGAGACAAATAGAAAAACACCGGGGAGAATACTAGATGAACAAATAGATATATGAAGCGAAAAACACAGAGAGAAAACAGAGAGAGAGAGAGAAAAGGATAGATAAGACTAATATAGATAGCTGTATAAGGAAGAAAGAGAGTAAGGTTGGCAAAAAGAAAGGGAGTGAATGAGAGAAGAG
>NW_027468859.1:10999822-11004822 GCF_046254945.1 Alosa pseudoharengus
CACTTATTGTTGTATATGTGAGAGGGGGGGTTTGGGGGTCCTCCCCCAGAATTTTTTAAATTTGTTTGATGTGATTCCCTGTATTCTGGTGCATTTTGGGGATGGCCAATATTAAATTCAATCAGATTCATAGCCTACATCCTGATTTGTTGATATTGAGGCAATGACTCCCTGCAAAGGCTTGGGCTTCAGGGCCCCCTGACCCCTTGGGCCCCTGGGCCTGGGCCCGGTAGGCCCGTTCAGTAATCCATCCCTGCATGTGGCAGATCCTTGGGAATCCTAAAGCCTCATCCATAGGATCAATAGCTCAGCTGTGAACTGAGCACGGAGCTGCCACATCCCATAAATCTGCATCCATAATTTATGACTTCATATGAGCCTAAAGTTCCCAATGCCCATTTTACATCTATAACAGTACATTCATTTGTACAACATAAGACAGTTAGCCTACTGTAGAGAAAATAAAACATCTTCATTTTAATCAGAAAAAAAAAAAGAAAATCAATAAAATCTAATTTCTCCCATTCTCCAAAGACTCCCACAGTCGTATTCTGCCCAAAACGAGTGTAAATTGTCTCCTGACTGATTGCTTTCTTGGCTGCACTGCGTCTCGTGCAGAGACCAACTGAAGCGTATTTCTCTTTTAGGCTTTGTCTGGGCCATAGCGAGGCTTACAAATGTGATTAAAATGAAGTGGGGTGGGGGTGGGGGTGGAGTTATGTGCGAATATTTTTAGGCAGCCAATGTCACAATGTCAACATGATCATTTTCCATTTGCACTCTTTCATTGAAAACATGGGATTTGAAACGCACTGGAGCCGGCGTCTGCTGCATACTAAGTACATGTTGTTTGATGAGTGAAAGATCTACACAGCAGTTGGTACCAACGTTTATAGCAAACAGAGGTAAGTTGATGCTGGGACAAAGTCATTTCATGGTGATTTTTTTTTTTTTTTGAAGGGGGGGGCAATAGCCCAAGAGTGATTAAAGACATTAATTAGTTTTTGTAATCTTCAAATAAACAACATTAAGTTCAGATTGGTCACGCTTACACAATCTACAGTATTGCAGGCAAAGTGTGTGTGCGCACGTTTGTTTATTTGTGTAGACGGGAGAAGGTCTGGATAATGCAGGACAACCCTACACACACACACACACCAACAATAATACAGTGAAACAACTCAGAAAGTCAATAAAAGGACATAAAAAAGATAAAACCCTATCACCAATTAAAGATAAACAATACACCCCCTGGTAACTGAAATCAAAGATGGCCATTCTCCCATTTCTTTCCAATTAGCTATCTAATAAAAAGCATATTCCACCATAATATGACACTTCACAAGAGTCTTTGGGAGGACACAGATAAAAGAGAGAAAGAGAGAGAAAGAAGTCAGTGAAAGAGATAGAAAAGGCAGAGACAGAGAAAGATGAGAGAAACGCAAGCCAGAAATGATATATCACTCATATGAAGGAATACAGACGGGATAGGGGGCAACCTCCACATGTCTGCTGCTGTATCTGCTCACTGGACATTACTAGATGCATTGGCATTTACTACTGGTATTCTACACACACACACACACACACACACACACACACACGCTAATAAAACTCATGCTAAGGTGACTGGGTTTGAGAGCAGATCCTGCACACATTGGATATGTGTTACATTATGTAACATACCGGTACATTATACATGCAGGTATATAACACAATGCTCTAATATGGTTCTGTTGTGGCTAATAAAACATCTGTGGGTTTGACAGCAGGTGCTACTTTCTCTGGGGTGGCCAAATGTCTGGTGATGCCCTGTCCTCTGCTTGTTCCCCTAGACCACCACACACACACACACACACACACACAGAGACACACAGACAGACACACAAACACACACACACACACACACACAGACACACACACACAGAGACACACAGACAGACACACAAACACACACACACACACACACACAGACACACACACACAGACACACAGACACACACACAGACACACACACACAGACACACACACACAGACACACACAGACAGACACACACACACACACACACACACACACACACACACACACACAGACAGACACACACACACACACACACACACACACACACACACACACACACACACACACACAGACACACACAGACAGACACACACACACACACACACACACACACACACACACACAGACACACACAGACAGACACACACAGACACACACACACACACACACACACACACACACACACACACACACACAGACACACACACAGTCTGCCCCTGTCCTGTTGCCTGGCCTGCTTGTCCTCCTACACCTGATATCACTGCACTGACACCAGGAGTGCGAGTGCACCCAGCATGGAGCCTGGAGCTGTGTGTGAGTCTGTGATAATGCTACGGAGGAAGACATGACAATAAAGGAGGAGGGAGGGAGAGAGAGAAATGGATGGAGGGAGAGAGAGAGAGAGAACAAGAGTGAGAGAGAGATGGAGGGAGAGAATGATGATAAAGTATAAATCTGCAGGATGGCTGCCTGGTTGAAAAAAAGAGAGAGCATGAGAGTGAGAAAAACAGGAGAATTAAAAAAAGAAAGAAAAAGAGTATGAGAGGCAGAAGAGATGCAGGAGAGAGAGAAAAAAGAGGGAGGGAGAGAGAGAGAGAGAAAAGCTGCACACAAGGAACATAAATCTAAATCCTAATCCTTGTGGAAATGATTAGACATTTCAGCTGCACTCTTTCTTTTTGATCACTCACTCCCTCCCTCCCTCTTTCTCCACCCTTTTCATCCACTCCATTTCTGAACATTGTGGCAGTGAATGGGCCAATGCATTGTCTCTCTCTCTCTGTGTGTGTGTGTGTGTGTGTGTGTGTGTGTGTGTGTGTGTGTGTGTGTGTGTGTGTGTGGTGTGTGGTGTGTCAGTGTGAGAGTGTGCGCATGTTTGTTTGTTTGTTTGTGTGGCTAATGTTTGATCTGATCAGAATAGCTTGTTGTCATTCACAACAGTAGCCCTTGGCAACATCTCAATTCACCAACGCGACACACAAACACACACGCAGACAAACACACACACACACACACACACAGGCAAGCTGTTGCAGGAGTTTTATAATTTGTTGCTCTGGCTTGATTTGCTGCCGTGTTTTAGGATGATTTGAAGCTTCTGTGTTTCATTTGCTAATTAAACGGAAAAGCAGAGATGGAGCAAGAACAGGATGGAGGGAGTGAAGGATGAGGGAGAGGAAGAAAGAGAGAGAGAGGGAGAGAGAGGAAGAGAAAGAGAGAGAGAGGGAGAGAGAGTTTGTTGCCCCATGCAGAAAAACTGTGTGTGAGTGTGTGCTCATGGGGGGTGCGTCTCCGCTGTGATCTCTATATTGGATCCGAGATAAAGCACAAATGTCTGACCATATACACACACACACACAAGCAAACACACACACACACACACACACACACAGACACACAGACACGCACGCACGCACGCACGCACATGCACACACAGACTTAAGATGCACCGATCAGCCAAACCTGCTAAAATTAAATCATCCACCTGCCACTCACCCTAACCAATGGTTTTCTCAGGTTTAGATATCCACAAGTGACCCCCATCAATCAGCACAATCATTCTAGCTCTCAACGTTATTAAAGCAACACCAAAGAACTTTCCCTCTGTCGCACGCATGCTATTTGTTTATCCAGCACCGGCTTTGCAAATAACGATGTCCACAGACAAGGTAGAATATGTTGCACGATTTATAAAAAAAAAGTAGCCTACGATGTATTGCGACATCAGATGCAAGTCAAATTTGTAGTTTCTTATGTCTCATTCCATTGAACTACAGATCCGCTACCCGATCTGGGAAACTTATATAGTGCGGTTATAGCCGATAGAGGGCCGCGAAGCAAATGCAGAAGTGCCGTTCACCCTGTTACAAGTTGATGAACGACTAAACGATTTGGAAACATTATTTTAAGGTATAAAAAACTCTTTGGTGTTGCTTTAAATGTGATGATACAGTAAAATATTACACAGAAGCTGGCTGTTTTTAGGCTACTTGAACATTCATTTAAAGTGAAACACACATGATGCCTTCCAGTCTGTTAGCTGTGTTGCCACCATCACTGGTTAAGAAAGGGCCCCTGCCGCTGTGTAGCCTAATGAGATTGTGCAAATTATGTTTTAAAAATGTTCACATTTCACAGAATATAGTTAATATTTTACTCATTAAAGATTTATTTCATCCACCCGCGACCCGTCTGCAATTAATCAGAATGTTATTTTTTTTATGACTGGGCCTGCCCGCCCTGTAGATTATCCGCAGTGTCCGCACACATCACCAGCATCCACGCATCTCTGTGCCTGCTCTCACACTCACACATGGGCACACACGCACTCACACAAACACAGGCAAAACAACACACGACATAAATACTGAAATGATCACAGAAAAAGCATCACACACACACACACACACACACACAGACAGACAGGTCAGTGGGGATGTCACAAGCAGGGACGGAATGGAGGAACTATTGAAATGGCACAATGCTAGAGGAAAAACAACACCTACAGTAAAAGCCTTTCTAACACCCTCACTCCCTGTCACACTCACTCTCTCTTTCTCTCTCCCTCAATCCCTCTCTCTCTCCCTCACTCTCTTTTTTTTCTCTCTCTCTCCCTCACTCTCCTCTCTCTCTCTCTACCATTCTCATTCTGTCACTTCCCCTCTCTACCTCTCCCCTGCTCCCTGCAGTTTCCATCATTGCCATCTGTACCATTAGTTAAACAATGCCTCTGCAAAGCTAATGCATTCATCCACTCACGCAGGCAGGAATTAATACACTGTCTCTCTCTTTCTCTGTGTGTGTGTGTGTGTGTGTGTGTGTGTGTGTGTGTGTGTGTGTGTGTGTGTGTGTGTGACAGAGAGAGATGTGTGTGTGTGTGTGTTGACAACGACTGCTTGTACTGTATGTGGAAAGGTAG
>NW_027468859.1:11009822-11012322 GCF_046254945.1 Alosa pseudoharengus
CCCCCCCCCTCCCTCCATCCATCTGGACTTGTCCGTCTTTTTTTGTGCATCTTTCCTGAGGCAGTTCTTGTCAAACGGCTTAAGTTAAAGTCATCCAAGCAAGCCTACACACACACACACACACACACACATACAACCGGACACACACACACACACACACACAACACACACTCAAAGACATGGACACGTGCTCACATAACACACACCCACAGACAAAGTCATGAACATGCGCACACACACACAGTCATGCACAAGCGCACACACAAATGCATAGTCTACCCTGAGTAGAGTGTGGCACATTTGAAGCCCAAAGCCTCTTTGCGGTGCTATTTTCCATTCCCCTACCTCCTCGAGCTCAGAGTAGCAAACTCAACTCAGAGTGAAAGAGTGAGAGGGAAGCAGAGAACAGAGAGAAAGAGAGAAACTTTCCCTCTCAAACTCCACTGAAATACTTCACTGAACTGTGTAAGCCAGGGACAAGGCTGCGTGTGTGAGTGTGTGTGTGTATGAGTGTGTATTAGTTCACATGTGTGTATGAGGGTACGTGTGTGTGTGTGCGTGTGTGTGTGTGTGTGTGTGTGTGTATATCTAGATTTAGCCTCGCACCTGGAGGGTCTGATGTGTCTTTTGACAGGTGACTCCCATGATGCAACGGGATGTGACAGTTTTCGGCTCACATGCTCCTCATTACTGAGACCACCCCTTCTCCTCCCTCCTCTCTCTCTCTCATATCTCTCTTTCTCTCTCCCTCTCCCTCCAATTACTCTTTTTCTTCTCTCTCTCTCTCTCTCTCTTTCTCTCGCTCTCTCTGTCTCATGTCCTTCTCCACATTGATCCATTTCTCTCCATCTTCTTCACACATTCAGAGAAATGCACACATGCAACCTGCATAATGAGGCCACACAGATAACGTACGTGCACACACGCACACACACACACACCCTATTAACCCACACCATGACGCATATGTGTGTGTGTGTGTGTGTGTGTGTGTGTGTGTGTGCGCGCATGCATCATCTGTGTGACTGTGTGCCTGGAAGCCCACACACACACACACATACACACTTTTCTATTAACGCTTGGTTAAATAGCTCATTGGTAAGGAGCTGCTCTGTCAGTCAATCCTTTAATCCTACTGTCTATCACTCCAAACTTGATTACTATGCATAGTGTGCTTCCTGCTAACACACACACACACACACACACACACACACACACACACACACACACAACATGTATATCATGCCAAAACAGTGCTAATTATGCATGTGTTTGCTATCAAGAGCCCCTGGTGGATTATACGCCAGAGAACAGCAGGCACAGTAGACACACACACAAACACAAAATCATGAGTCAACAGACACATACACAGAGACACACAAACACACAGACAAACACACACACACACCCACACACAGGGCCCCATGTCAAGAGCATTGTCTGATCTGTGGAGGCCAGTTTAATTCCCTCAGATCAATATTTAAAGATTATTAATTAGTATCCTGAAAGCTGGGTCACCACAACATTTACACTGTCTGCTTCAATCCTTTCTCACACACACACACACAGACACGCACACGCACGCGCACGCGCACACACGTACACACACGTACACACACACGTACACACACACGTACACACACACACACACACACACACACACACACACACACACACACACACACACACGCACGTACACACACACGTGCAAACACACATACACACACACACGTACACACACACATGTACACACACACACGCACACGTACACACACACACACGCACGCACACACACACACGTACACACACACACACACACACACACACACGCACACACACACAAACATATTACTGCTATTCCATCACTCACCCCCCTGGAGGAATGTGCAAATCTGATTGTCTCTTACAACACACACTGCAGGTGTCCTGCCTTTGATGTCTACACACACACACACACACACACACACACACACACACACACACACACACACACACACACACACACACACACACACACACACACAACTACCGGACATATATGTGTAAACTCACTGTAGAGAAATTGAATGCAATTGGAGTATTACAGGCATAGGGAGAAAGAGAAAGAGAGAGAGAGAGAAGGGGGAAAAGGGGAAAGTAAAAAAAGAGACAAAGAGAGACAAATAGAAAAACACTGGGGAGAATACTAGATGAACAAATAGATATATGAAGCGAAAAACACAGAGAGAAACAGAGAGAGAGAGAGAAAAGGATAGATAAGACTAATATAGATAGCTGTATAAGGAAGAAAGAGAGTAAGGTTGGCAAAAAGAAAGGGAGTGAATGAGAGAAGAGAGGAAATAGACAGAATAAAAGAGGGAAAACAAATGGGGAGAGACAGATGGAGAGAGAGAGGAGGGTGAGGGAGGAGAGAGGGAGAGAAAGACAGAGAGAAAGAGGAACAGCGAGAGGGTTGATGATGATGATGATGATGATGATGCTGCTTTCTCCCGCCCAGTGG
>NW_027468859.1:11027322-11039822 GCF_046254945.1 Alosa pseudoharengus
CTTCACTCGATGCTGATGAGATAAGAGAAATGGGGTCAGCATCTCCCTCTCACAAACACACACAGTGCAGCAAAACATAGCACAGAGATAAACTGACTCTGCTTTGAAGATATGCAGTGATTACAGAACTGCGGTCAGTGTGTTTCTGTGTGTGTGTGTGTGTGTGTGAGAGAGAGTGTGAATTCAGCTGAACTCACAAGATCCTTTCATCTCTGTAAGGGTTGAGAGTATCTGAGCAAGATCTATCTAACACACACACACACACACACACACACACACACACACACACACACACACACACACACACACACACACGCACGGCTGTGCTTAACATTAGCTTACACTCTCCCCTCAAAGAATGATGTATACGCAACTTTCATGGAATGTGTGTGTGAGAGTATTACAGAGTGTGTGTGTGTTCCCTCTTGGAGTGGAAATGCACATAATAGAGAGAGAGAGGGACTGCAACAAAGTTTATCGGCTTTACGTCAATACTGCCATGCCATGTCCCTCACAGTTAATGTAAATAAAATTAAGATCATGATATTTCAAAAGCAAGGACGTTTACTGAGAAATAAGAAAAATAAGTTTAAGGGCGTGTGCGTGCTCAACCCTTGCGGAGGGCCTACGTACATACAGTTAAGGAAGTCCCACTCAGCTTTGAGCTGTGTGTGTATGTGTGCGTATGTGTGTGTGTGTGTGTGTGTATGTGTGCGTATGTGTGTGTGTGTGTGTGTGTGTGTGTGTGTGCGTATGTGTGTGTGTGTGTGTGTGTATGTGTGCGTATGTGTGTGTGTGTGTGTGTGTGTATGTGTGCGTATGTGTGTGTGTGTGTGTGTGTATGTGTGCGTATGTGTGTGTGTGTGTGTGTGTATGTGTGCGTATGTGTGTGTGTGTGTGTGTGTGTGTGTGTGTGCTCACTCACCCCTTGCGGCGAGCGTGCTCGCGGTTGAGGCGGTCCCAACTGACATTGAGCTGACTCAGGGCGTCGGAGATGTGCATCACTTCCTGTGCGCTGGCCTCGGCGATGACGTCCGGCTGACGCTCGTGGATCACGGCCACCTGCTCGCCCAGGCGCTCCAGATTCTCTTTCACACTCTGAACCACACACACACACACACAGAGTTAGGCAAATGGACAGACAGACAGACAGATGCAGACAAAAAAGCTGCCCATGAAAATGATCAAAGTTGATCGTAATAAAGTTGATCGATACCTCTTAGTCATGCTGTCCTTCTCACAAAAACAAACAAACAAACACACAACAAGACGTGCCACACAGCTAGACAACGAGTTGCAGACAGAGCGACGAGACTTGTGCTACCAATGGTTTTACAACGATTTAAACCAATCTGGCTTGAAATGTAAGTATTTGGGTTTATCTTAACATTTTAATGGCACTTAAAAGTGATGAACACCTCTCCTTTACGGTCTGTACGTATGTAGTTCGCAACCTATTAACCTATGATTTTTTTTTGTAGCACGTTTCTGAATTGCGTGTTGTGCATTGGCAGCTAGTTTCTGAAATGTAAATGTTTTCTGAATTTGCAGCGCGTTGAGCAGCGCAAATGATGTGCACGTGTTGTCAAATGAAGATGAAAATGTTTTCTTAAGTTGTTTGTGTTTTGTCTATTTGCATGTGTTTTGTTGATTTACATCTGTTGTCATAAATTGCACGTTGTTTGCACCTGTCGGCCACCGTACTTATGTCATTTTGATCAGCTACAGACAACAAGTGGCAGACAGAGCGTGATGTCACTTAGGCCTAGGCTAGCCTACCAGAGAGTCACATTGTTGCAAATCTCAAACGATGATGCATCATTCCACAAAATGGTTTGTCTTCAGTATCAGGAAGTTATTCAATAAGCTTAACAATAATATAGCCCTCAAAACAGCTGTTAGGCTTATGTCATTCTGATTTGTAGAAATGTCACATGCAGCCATGCCTGCTTAGGCTACTGCACATTAATAATTATGGGTTAATATATTGTAATATTCAGTATTCATTATTGAATGCTGTGACAGAGTGACCCACACTGTCACTATGTTTATAGTTAATTATGTTTTTTGGCATGTTTTTTCATTGTAGGTGGTATGTTCCTTTGGCAAAGTGCATAGATTCTGTTACTGTTAGTTTTCTGCCAGTGATCGTGTTATGATTTCAACTGCAGGTTCTTTGATTTAGTTTGTGTAGTTGCGCTGGAGGCGCAAGAAGGGGTGTGTGCCCCTGGGTACCCAAATTGGCTGATTAGCCTAATAAGGAGCAGGCCTGTTTTTTCAATTAGGGGAGGTCACCTGATCACTTTAAATCCCTGTGGAGGGAGAAGGTGAGTCCTCTAGAATTGCACATGTTGTGCGTACCTGACACTGCTGTGAGTGGTTGGGATGATTGTGCTTATTATAGTCCAATGTGTGACTCCGCGTTTTTGTTTGTATTTTGTCTAGTCTACGAGTCATTGTTTTTATGTAATTAATATTTTTTACTTTTCACGGGTGTTTTCGGAGTATATCCGCTGAGTCAATAAACCTTTTTACACCTAAACCTGTCTGCTTCTCCTGGACCACGAGGCTACATTCTCACAAATGCTTAGCTGGAATGATGTTTTCCCTATCATGCTATTTTTAAAGAAGGCATTCCTTCGAGCATGTAATTGGGCTACAGGTTTTCTACAGGAATGGCATGTTTGAACAGGCACTGCACTAGTCTACTGTAAACACACACAAAAACATATACTGCATACACACACTCACACACACACATATTGTACATACTGCAGACCAGCCAATCTTGAAGAATTGTTTTGAGTAGCGCCTCGAGCCGAAAACTGGCATTGCCATACTCGCAAGATACATTTTGGATAGCGGCCCATCTTTAATGTCGGATATCTATCTAAATTTGATCCATTGTGTTCCTGAAAGTGCAAACGGAATCTTTTACAGTAGCTCTATAATGTTGACAATCTGTTATAGAGCCTAAAAATCCTGACCTATAAAAAACACTGGTCCTGATATGGACTGATGTGGATATGTTGTCCATGTTCTTATATGTGGTCTTTATTCAATCATGTCTGGTCTATTATTACATCTTTTTAATCCATTATTATTAAATATTTATTTTGTAAAGAAATACATCTATCCCTGATGTTATATCAACATATTTAATTCACCTAGATATAGGCTACAGTAGATAGAGGCTTATGGACATCTGCTGTTGTCAGTGTGCAGTCTATCCCTTAACTCACAACAGCCTACATGTTTTGTTTTGTTTTGTTATTTATTTCATTTAGAAAAAAAAATACATTCAATGTTCAATTGTTACCTTCTGACTAATACAAATTACTGATTGCTTTTAAAGAATTTCACTTGCACATACACTCAGTTTCTTTCAGATGGCGGTGTCTTTCTGCCATCTGTGAGGCTGCAATGATTAGATTATCGCAACAAAATCGATAGTCTGGAAGCCTAATATTTGTTCTAGGTTGTTTTCGCGCTAATTATGAAGAATATGTTTAAAGAAAAACAAATTCGCACACTCATCACTGAGCAGCTCAAAATATGTAGCCTAGGTCCTTTCAGACTTGTTGCTAATGGCTGCATTTGGCCTTGGAAAGGTCTGTGCTCTCTGAGCACCTTTTGTTATGAAAACTTCCATCAGCGACATATGGAAAATATGGAGATTTTTTAGTTTCGCAAAACGGCAGCTTGGGGAACGCGAATTTGCACATTTCTCACCTCATCTTTCATTTAACCCACCGCTGGCTGAAGATAAAATAGCAGAAAGCGAGGCCACTATGTTTTGCCTGTCATTCTCACTTGTCGCTTTCTCTCTGCATCTCACCCTTGCATAGAATAGATTTGTGGGAGATTCTAATTCACATGCTTCAGGGAACTTTCCGGAGAAGTTGGGTGTCTGCTTGTTTTTGCATAGTTTTAAATTCAAAACGTGCTGGCGTACTTTGATGTGAAAATGCATGGTTGCTACGCAGAATGCGTACAGGTTGGTCTGATACTGACTGTAAATAAATTTTAAAAATTGCACACACTGCACCAGACACACACACACACACGCACGCACACACACACACGCACACACACACGTACCCGGAGCGTGTCCTCCTGCAGGCTGAAGTTGTCGTAGAGGCCAGTGCTGGGCTCGCTGGAGTTGAGCAGGAGGTCTGTGTCGGTCATGGCCAGAAGCAGCTTGTTGATGTCCAGCAGGTAGGAGGACGGAGAGAGAGAGCGAGGGAGCGACGATAGGCGAGAAAAGGAGCCCTCTTCCTCATCCGCCAGCACCATCTCCTCTTCCTCCTCCGTCGCTTCAGCCGCGGGGAGAGAAAGAAAGGAGGAGTCCTCAGACATCGCAGCAGGTTTGTCCATACACACCTCCTGCAGAGGGAGGAGAAGGACTGTGAGAATACACACTGACCGTGTGTGGGTGTGTATCAGTGTGTGTGTGTGTGTATATATGGTTGAGTCAGAGTCTATGTGTGTGTGTGTGTGTGTGTGTACCTGTAAAAGGAGTAGTTTCCCTCTCAGCAGTTGTCTCCGATCCTCCTCTGGGGTCAGCTGGAGTACCTCCTCCCCTCTCCTCAACAGCTCCTCCACACGAGCCTTCTGTTCGTCCATCTACACACACACACACACACACACACACACACACACACACACGCGCACACACACACACACACAAAAACGTACACACGCACCATGAGAACGAGAACACATACAAAGAAATTATGAGAAAAAAAGCCAAATAAAACTAAAGCAAAAACAACAAACAAACAAACATACAAACAAACAAACAAATCACCTTGACAAACAGAGGAACAAGAGAGCAGTCAGAACAAAGCAAGAGAACACACACGTCACAATACATGTAGAGCATTTGTCATACTCACACACACACACACACACGCAGTGAAGAAATAGGGGAGAAGATTCCTGAGCCAAGTGAGAAGTGTGAATGAGCTCTATCTAGATGACCTTCAGTGCTTTGGAATGTGTGTGTAGGAATGTGTGTGTGCGTGCATGCGTATGCTCCCCTGTGTCTTCTTCTGTGTGTCTGTGTGTGTGTGTGTGTGTATGTGTGTGTGTCCTTGGAAGAGTTTTGCTGGAGTAGAATAACCTTGATGTAGATTACATTATAGCTCCGTCACATGGTAACTGATAAAGAGATGTTTGTGTGCATGTGTGAGTGTTTGTGTGTGTGTGTGTGTGTTCGTACTTTCTCTTCATCTGGTGTGTGTGTATCTTGGCTCTGTAGGGTGCAGATGCAAGCCTGCAGATCCGACTCAAACTGCTGGAGCTGTTCTGCTGCCTCCACACACTCCTCATCCACACACACCTACAGCCCACACACACATACGCGCGCACAGACACACAGACAGACACGCACACACACACACAGACAGACACACACAAAAAAAAAACAGAGACATACACAAGTTGTTAGATGATTACAGTGCCATACACATGCATGCACAACATAATTATAACTAATAATCTCTTCTGTTTAGATATATTATCATTGATTAATCCCATTCAAGTATTGGTCATCAATCATCCATATTGATATTATTAAGATTATTTATTGATTATTTATTGATATTATTATTTATTGATTATTATTAATTGGACAATTATCTCACAGACAGACCTGAACTCCAGTCTTTCCCATGGTTGAGCTGGCATACCATTTCATCCATCCATTAAACAGCACAACCAATGTTATTGCAAACTGAGTATGGCTGTATGTATTTGCGGGCGCGCGCGCGCGCGTGTGTGTGTGTACCTGTGCAGCTCTGATGCGCTGGGCCACCTTGTTGAAGTCGCGGCTCAGTTCGGTCAGTTTGGGCTCGACCGTGTCGCTGCATGCGGGGCCGCGGGCCGTGATGAGCAGGAGAGCGCGCTCCCGAACACCCCCGACACGCACGGTCATCCCCTCCAGCTCAGAGCACAGCGACTAAATGAGGGGGGAGAGACAACGGCCATGTGAATATAGCGCATAGAACTGAACTGAATTGAATCGAGTGAGACAGAGAGTTGAATTGAATTCAAGGTACAGAGAGAGAGAGTGGGTCAACTTAAATTAAGGAAGTGAGTCACCCTTCAAATAGACCTCTGTTCGCCTACAAAAAGGACACAATAGCTGCCATCTTGCCCATATAAGGACATCCCGGTTACCATCATTGTTGGATCTGATATTACCTTATATGGGCAAAGATGGCAGATTTGGGTCCTATTCGTAGGCGAACTTCAGAGGTTTATTGGGACATAGTTTCACAAATTATTTTGTTTTCACAAATTATTATCCATGATAGCATATCAATTACTTACATACTGTAGATGTAGTTATTGTTGTTATAGATCATTTCATTGATTATTATGGGTTCCTTTCTTCTCTTTTTTTCTGAACAGATACCTTATCTGTTTATATTATTAACTTAGAATTTGTTTGCTTTGGCAACACTGCTTCACTGAGTAATGCCAATAAAGCTCCAACAAATTTAATTGAATTGGGGACAATGAGAGGGAAAATGAAATCGAGAGAGGGAGAGAGAGAGAGAGAGAGAATGAGAAAGAGAGAGGGAGAGAGAGAGGTTTAACACTCATTAATTAAACCATACCATAAACCATTGTCATATACTCCTACAAGCTACATCAGTCTAGCACCCCCAAACCAAAACCTTTAACCACACACACACACACATCCTTCCTTTTACCTCAGTAACAGACAGGCAGACACACACACACACACACACACACACAGTTCTTACCTGCACCTCTCTCTCCCTGTGGGCGGGCGGCAGCCTCTCAGCCTCGTCCAGTCGGATCTGAGTCTGGTAGAGCCACGTGCTGATGTGAGCCAGCTTCTCATCAAAGTCCTCCATGTCACTCTGATGGGCCTGACCACACACACACACACTTGAGTCCATTTCTGAATCACCAAAGACCCAGGAACCAATCACAACCACTTATCCGTATGGGGCGAGCTTTATACAGTGACAGACAGAGGATGGTTGGCTCTGCAAATGGTTGTGCTGATAGCATCAGTTTTAAGTGACACGGACGAGTGTTTTCATTTAAACAAAGTAAACAAAATGCATGTAAAACCTTTTTTTATAAATAAGATGTGTTAGCTGTACTTTAGAAAAGCATTCGGTAAGAGTTTAATGTACCAACTACTGTTTAATTTCACTGAAAAACTACTTTCCTTGGAAATGCGCTGTGAACTAAGGATGTCCAGACTGCTGAGGATGTCAGAGTCTGGACGTGCTGGGAGACTGACCTGCAGTGTAGAGAGCCAGTCCTGGGCCAGGCTGTGGACACGCGCCCAGGCCTCGTTGAGCTGGAAGAGGCGCTCCTCGAGCGCAGACTCGCCCTGCTCCACCAGAGCCTGCAGGGCGGCGCTGTTCTCCACCAGCAGGCCCAGGTCCTCCTTCTTCTGCTCACACTCCGACAGGATGCCCTACAGAAGACACACACACACACAAATAAATTACATAGACATGCATACGTGCATGCACACACACACATACACACACACACACACACACAAACACATATATAAATTACATATACATGCACACGTGCACACACTCACAACCACACAGACACACAAAAAAACGTACATTAATATTTTCCAGACGAGTGAAGGACAAAGGACAAAGCTTTCAAATGAGAAACTGCTTATAGTATCAATATAAATGAGCCCTGGGTGACCTTCAGTCAAAGTGTGTGTCCCCAGTCAATGTGTGTGTGTGTGTGTGTGTGTGTAAACTGATGAGCCTTAACTCACACAGTGAATACACAGAACATAAATAATGCTAATCCTCTTTCACAGTCCAGTGCAGCTGCTTCTGTTGTCTTCAGCAAAGAGGCACAAGCAAGGTGCAACAAAATACCATTTGGTCTGACCACAGCAATTCTTTCTTCCTATCTCGCAAACACACACACACAGACTTTAGCCTAGGCCTACTCAGTGTGTGTGTCAGTTGGCATGCTTGTTCCCTGTCTTACATGGTCCTTCACCCTCACACACACACACACACACACACTTACGTTAGCCCAGGCCTGCTGGGTGTGTGTTTCGGCGGGCATGTGAGTGCTGTGTCTCTGCTGTAGCTGCTCCTCTGTGCTACTCAGCCAGTCCTGCACGGCGGCGCTATCGTTCTGCACGCGCTCAGACAGCGTCAACGCCTTTTCCAGGTCTGCCTTGCCCTCTGTCACCTGACAACAACACAAACAGACACACACACACACACGCACACAGGTAAGAGACACTCAAGTGCAGCACATATACCATATACCAGTGTTTTCCCAATAACTTTATTTATTGTATGTGTGTGTATGTAGTTGTGCCCTTGGCTCAAGGTAACCAGAAAATATTTCACACACAGGCACAATAGCAATAGATCAAAAACAATCACTCACAACCACAACCACACACACACACACACACACACACACACACACACACACACACACACACACACACACACACACACACACACACACACACACACACACACACACACACACACACACACACACACACACACACACACACACACACTAACCTGCGCTCCGAGGTCATTGTAGAGCAGTTTGAGAGCAGTGAGCTGCTCGTCCATGCCCTTAGGATTGTCTGTCTGTTGTTTCTGCACAATCTGCCGTCCTGTCTTAATTACCGTCTCCACCTCCATTTTCACATCACTGAGCACCTTATACAGCCTCTGCACACGCACACACACACACATACATATATATATACACGTTGATAATAATACAATAATGTTTATATACATCCAGTCCTAAATGCACATTTGTGGGTTCATGCATGGGGCATTTCACAGTGGTCAGTATCATGTGCGGTGTGTGTGTGTGTGATGTCTGCCTGTGTATGTGTGTATGTGTGTGTGTGTGTAAAACCTCACCATATAGGCAGCGAGGTGTGTGTGGATATGCTCTGGTGCGATAGGTGTATGTGTGTGTGGTCCGATAAGACCTAAGTGTGATGTATGTGTGAGTGGTCAGGCAGAATGTGTGTGTGTGTGTGTGTGTGTGTGTGTGTGTGTGTGTCCTCACCATACAGCCGGTAAGGTGTGTGTGGATGTGCTCTGGCGTGATGTCGGTTAGGTCGAGTATGTGCAGTTCATCTCTGGCGCCCTCTAGCACCCGCTTGCAGTCCAGCATGCGCTGCTCAAAGTTGGCCGGCTTCTGGAACAGCTGAAACTTAGTGGAGATCTCCCTGAGCTTCCTCTGAGAGTGGGCAAGACACACACACACACACACACACACACACACACACACACACACACACACACACACACACACGTGTCATAAATTAATATGACTTTGACTATCAAAATCTTTCAGAAAGAGTTAACACACACAGACAGGCAGAAAGACATAAAGATAAACACACACACACACCTGCAATTGGTCCTGCACGGTGCCCCCTCGGTTTGCCTTGCCTTCGGGTGTCGAGGGGGGCGCATTACCCACATTTCTCTTCTTCAGGTCCTCCACTGCGGCTTCATGGGACGTGATCTCTGCCTGGATGCGCTGGGGGGGATGGGGGGGGTGGGGGTTAAAGAACAAGACTAAGCTTGAGCTTCAAATGTGTTTCAATAAATCAAATTGAGTTTCAATAAAACATTTGGTAAATGACACCGGATGTCAGTGCAAGCTTGAGTGTGGTGTCCGTGTAGTTCATGTAGTTGCTAGGCTGGAAGTGTTTGAGAGTCCTTGTGTATGTGTGTGTGGTGTGCGTGTGTGTGTGTGTGTGTGTGTGTGTGTGTGTGTGTGTGTGTGTGTGTGTGTGTGTACCTGGGCCTTGTGGGGGAACGGAAGGCATTGATGCAGTCAGTCAGGTAGGACATGAGAGTGTCTGTGTGTGTGTGTGTCTGTGTGTGTGTGTGTGTCTGTGTGTGTGTGTGTGTCTGTTTGTCTGTGTGTGTGTGTCTGTGTGTGTGTGTGTGTGTCTGTGTGTGTGTGTGTGTGTGTGTGTGTACTGTACCTGGGCCTTGTGGGGGAATGGAAGGCATTGACGTGGTCGCTCAGGTAGGACATGAGAGTGTGAGAGTGTCTGTGTGTCTGTGTGTCTGCGTGTGTGTCTGTGTGTGTGTGTGTGTGTCAGGGTTTCAGTTGTCCGGTAATTACCGAACATTGGCCGGAAAAAAATGAAATGTCCGACAAAATTAAATCTCTCCGGTCAAATTGTCCGATTGAAATTGGCTAATAATCCCGTCCCCTAACGCAATCTGAATTTGAGAATGCCTTAATATGTAGGCCTAAGCCTATATTATACGTTCTCTGGCTATGTTTTTAAATGAACAGGCTATACCGTTTGAAAGTTATTAAACAACACGCATAACCTATGCTGCATTTCAAATAGGAAGCGCACGCTTAAAATGTCCATGTTAAACGAACAAATGAGAGGCGGTTCAAACATGGCCAGGCCCAGGCAGACTAGCCTTAAACGTTTTTTCAGAGGCCAGACGCGATGGATGATGATAAATTGGTAACGTCTGAAGCCTCAGATGTCCGGTCAACTCCACCACCACCAGATAAAAAGCAGAAGTGTCGGGCGTATCTGTCGGAATCAGTGACATTGGAAGTGGAGTTGCGGGGGGTGCGGCCGCTCCAAGACACTGTCATTCTCCGTGTACATTGGACATGCAAAGTGTTCTTTACCCAAAGCATACAGTAGGTTTATGCGTTCTCTGTCTATGATCTGCAGGGTTAGGGCCTCCTCGACGAGGCGATTACTGGTCCGCGGATAATTTCTGGCACAATTAAACGGTATCATTGAACCGCGGCCGAAAGAAAAAGAAACTAAACATTTCCCAGAATAGGAAACATTTCTTAATTTATTGTTATCAAATAAAGAGGCATAGCATTAGGGGGTAGTGGTGTGAGCGCTCATTCTTGTGCACATCTGTGCAAGTTAAACAGTCACCACTGAGATAACGTGGGTAGCAGCAACAAACAACGTAGCCTTTTTAAAACAACGAACGAAGCGGACTCTTGCTGTCCATGAAAAGATACTGGCTAGATCTTGTTAGGCATGTTTAAGTTAGGCTAATGAACATGTTGCATTATATACAGATTATGCCATTCTTTAAGCTACATAGCCTGTCTCCAGTTTTCCTCAGTTTGACTAATTAAGAAGGGATAATAGGATATTTGACCGGCATATCATCAAAATGTCCGGAAAATGAAACCTCTGCCGGTCACTTTGACCGGCACCATTTTTTTCTAGCGGAAACTCTGGTGTGTGTGTGTGTGTGTGTCTGTGTACCTGGGCCTCCTGGGGGAGCTGGAAGGCATCGACGCGGTCGGTCAGGTAGGACGTCAGCGTGTGGTCCAGCTGTGTGAGATTGTCCTGTAGCGCCTGGAGTGTGTTCTCACTGTCCCGCAACGACAACAACTGCTGCTCCAGTGCCATTTGCTGGTTCACCGCCTAGACACAGACACACACACACACACACACACACACACACACACACACACACACACACACACACACACACACACACACACACACACACACACACACACACACACACATATATATACGCAAACCATTACAATAAGACAATTCATTGACTGTGGATGTCCTTCCCTTATGGCTATTATACCCAGGCTGTTTTTACATTATACGACCAGTAGGAGACAGATTCTAGGAAACAGCAACAACAGCAGCATCACATGTTTCACAGTGCGCCCATAACTATGAACACGTCGGTTAACAGTAACAGCAGTGATCAGCAGTGATGTCCCTTTATGAGTTTATGTAACCATAGATGTGACACTGATGGCTTGATCAAACCACAGGCCTGCCAACTGACTGAGTAAGAAGGATGTGGCTTCAGTTGTGGTGCACGTGCACACACACACACACACACACACACACACACACACACACACACAGAGATACACAGAGACACACTCACACTTCCACTCACAGACACACTCACAGACCTGTTGGCTGAGCTGGTCGTAGCGCGTGTTGAAGCTCTCAAGTCTCTCGCTGATGAGCTCGTCCAGGATGCCTCCATCGATGAGCGTCTGAGCCAGCTCCCTGATCTGAGTCCGGTTATCAGAGGGGTGGCGCAATACCCCCTCCAGACCCTGGAGAGAGAGAGGGAGAGGAAGGGAGAGAGAGGGAGGGAGAGAGAGAGAGGGAGAGAGGGGGAAAAGGAAAGAGAGAGGGAAGGCGAGAGGGAGAGAGAGAGGGAGGGAGGGAGGGGAGAGAGAGAGAGAGAGAGAGAGAGAGAGAGGAAAGGAGAGAGAGGAGGGAAAGATAGAGAGAGGAAGGAGAGTTGGTGAGAGAGACCTTGACTGACATAATAGATAGTCAAACAGATTCTGATTTGCAGGAACATACGTCTGTGCAACGTGCAAGGACACAGAGTGGATAAGAGAGGCTCATGGAACTAAGGAGCCATGCAGTGGGGAGGTTAAAATGTATTTAAATGTGTGTGTGTGTGTGT
>NW_027468859.1:11047322-11052322 GCF_046254945.1 Alosa pseudoharengus
CACACACACACACACACACAAAGATACAATCACAATGTATAACTCAAAGACATTGTAACTCACATTATTGACTGTACCCAACCCGTCACTATCACCACCATACAGACACACACACACAGAAGCTTTGGACTGACCTCACAGGCGACCTTAAGGCTTTTGAGGTCACTCTCGTCAGAACTACTGGCGCTAGTTGACCTAAGCCACTCCTCCGGTTCCACCAGCTCCTGGTTTAGAACCTGCAGCTCTGACAAGAGCCCTCGGATTCGTTTGGACCGTAGAACCCGCTCACGTAGGGCGGACAGCAGAGCTGCGCAGTTCTGCTGCTCGGACCGCGTGGAACCCAAACACGTCTGCAGGTCCTGCACCGATACACCCTCTGGAAGAGAGAACCCAGGGAGGAATAGAGAAGTATTTAATCATACATACATACATAAGAAAGATTTATGAACATGCTTTAAGGATCTTTGTGTCAGATGTGTGTGTGTGTGTGTGTGTGTGTGTGTGTGTATGAGTGCGAGTTTGATTAAGAGAGAGAGAGAGAGAGCGAGAGAGCAATCAGTGTTTAACGAGAAAAATGTGGTTAGATTGACAAGATATGTGTGCATCTAAGCACACATCTATGCAAGGGTCGACTAAAGACAGGAAGTACTTCTATTCAACTTCCTGTTTTGACTGGGTGTGTGCAGCGGTTCCTACCTTGCTCTAGCTGAGCCACTCTATTCTCCGCCTCCGCAGCCTCCCCCTGGAGCTCCGTCAGCCTTGCGTCCAGAGACTACAACAACACACACACAACATAATGGCGCATTCTTTTTGTCCGTTCAAGTCGTCCACCGAGCTGTTTTCACCAGTTCAAAGTTTAAAGATGCAAAAGAAACACCCAGTGAAACGCCCTCTGAAGTTCTATCGCAACTCATCAGCTCGGTCGAACCCAGACTACTACGAGTTTGAATTTCCAAGATGACTGCACCTATTAAGAGTAAATGCGAGCCGTATATGATCTGTTTATTAGCAGTTCTGCTGGATTTGTGTCACATTAAATCAGCAGTATCAACAATAGTGTCCAACCTCTATCTGTCGTTATGTTGCTATGACGTCTGCTTCGTTACAATCTGACTAGTAGCAACTGCTAACAATAGCCAATTGCTAACAAACGGTAAGGTGTCTTGTTGACAAATAGAACGCATGCAGCTCATATTTTTAACAATGACATGGCGTCACTGATGAGCTTCAAGTCGCTTAAGAGACAAAAAGAACGCAGCATTAGGCTTTATGGCAGACAGCTGCAACTGAGGCATGCTGGGAAGTGAAGTTTCCTCACCTGCAGCTGGTCCTTGAGGTTTGCAGGGTCTGCTGTCTGGAGAGCCTCAGCAGCCTGCCGCCAGTCTCTGACCTGGGTCAGCAACTCCGACCTGACCACCCACACACACACACACACACGCACACACACACACGCACACACACGCACACAAAAAAGTGAGTGTATGTGTGGATGCTCATAAGGTTTATGGATTTCCAAGCAAACATGCTTATCTGCTACAAGACTTAATTAAACACTACAAACATGAAACCTGGTAGCTTGTGTGGACATATACATGTCTAGGAGTGATTGTGTGTGTGTGATTGTGATTGTGTGTGTGTGTGTGTACACACACATCTTGCATCACAATAGGAAGTCCCATGACAAAATACTTAGAGCTATTCAATGAGTCACCCAAGGGCGTGTGTATCTGTGCGTGTGTGTGTGTATGTGTGCGTGTGTGTGTGTGTGTGTGTGTGTGTGCTTGCACGAGGGTGAACTCATGTCTTACAGTTGTGTCATTTCTGTGTCGGTCTCCAGATGCTGTCTCTTGGCGGGGCCAGGGTCATCGCTCACTTCCTGTTCTGATCGACTCGTTAGCAGTGTCACCGCCTCCATGACGACGCTCTTCTGCTTCGGAGCCATCCCGTGGACAGTGACTGCCTCGGTTACCTTGGCAAGAGACAGCAGGCAAATGAGTCTGACCCCAAACTGAGCATCCCCCTCACACACACACACACACACACACACACACACACACACACACACACACACACACACACACACACACACACACACACACACACACACACACACACACACACACACACACACACACACACACACACAATTTTCACACAACAATGCTAAAACAGACACAGCTGTCACCATGGTGCTTAAATGCATGACAAATGTACATACAAGTAAAGGTTTGAGGCATGAGACATGTGTGTATATGTATTTGTGTGTGTGAGTGTTTTTTTTTTTTTTTTCAGAAAATAAAGAAGGGTTGGACTCCACGGTCCCTAAAGGCAAACCCTTACTGTTTACAACCTAACATGACAATATCACTGTTGTCCTGGTCTTCTCAGCGGTTCCTGTCCCGGGTTCAGACCCGTGGTGACTTAGCCATAAACTTCAGCAGTGGTGACATGCCAGTCATAAACTCTAAACCGCTTCACTGAGTCAGCTTACCCAGGATCCAAATCAGCACACTGGGGCTGGAACTAACTTTAGAAGACCTTTACAGGAGAGCTTTCTCAAGGTCACACCCCCACCAAGACTGTGTGTGTGTGTGTGTGTGTGTGTGTGTGTGTGTGTGTGTGTGTGTGTGTGTGTGTGTGTGTGTGTGTAAACACATAGTGAAAGAGTAAGAGAGACTGACTTATTGTAACTTTGGTTCTGATATTTACTGTCAACTCATACTATGAATTAAAGTGACCCTGAGGTCATTTCAGTTTCATTCTGAACCGAGTTTCTTTGGTTCATCAATCTCTTCTGCAGGCACTGCCTTTCGTTTGCAAAGCCAGGACAGGGTTTCCCTAGGTTTGACCACCCCAAATTTAAGACTTTTTTAAGACCTTTTTAAGACCACTTACATGAAAATTAACACCTACATCGCACCCATTATGCGGTTGTAAAAAAACAGATCAAATCCATAATGACAATTAAAACAACACTTCCCCATGATGTGCTGTCTCTCCTGATTATGTTGATTCATTGCCGCCGGTGCGAAAACCCAAAGTATTGTTTGCGCATACTCCAAGAAATTAGACTAGTGCAGTTGTCACAATACCAAAATTATTGTTTCGATACCGATACCACGTCAAGAATTGAGTCATGTTTTCTGGGAATCCTTCAAAACAGTATGTGTGCGTGAGAGAGATTGTGTGTTTATATGCATGTGTGTTTGTGTTCTAAGTTTAATTGTATGGTCACGTTTTCTGGGAATTCTTTAAAACAGTGTGTGTGTGTGTGTGTGTGTGTGTGTGTGTGTGTGTGTGTGTGTGTGTGTGTGTGTGATACCCACCTGCTCAGAGCAGTCCTCCAGTCTTTGCAGCAGGTTGTCCCACCTCTGGGTGAGCTCTTCTGAATCCGCCTCGATCTGGACCTGTGCGGTGGAGGTCTGCAGCAGCTGGACCAGGTCTTGACGATCCCCCATCAGCCGGTCCAGAACCGGACGCTGCAGAGCCACGTCCTCCTTCAGGGTCTGAAAGGGCAAGGGTCAAAGGTCACAGGGGTCATGTTGAGGTCACCAGGAAGAGAGCACCATGAGTCTGACCATGTGTCAATCTGTCTATTCTTTGTAAAGTAGATGGTGAAAGAAATCAGTATGAACATTACATTTTTGTGCAAATATAACTTCATGTAAAATATGTCTCATTGTGTGTGTGTTGCATTTTTGTGCAGTTCCTCTATAGCAGGGGTAGGCAAACTTTTTGGCTCAAGGGCCACATTGGGTTTTGAAAATTGGCTGGCGGGCCGCACAACAACCCCCCCCCCCCCCACGACACACGCATAAAAAAATACATTTTTTATAGCCTATAATTTACTATGAAAAGTATTTGTTTTACAATATTAATTGCTTAAAAATACTGCTAATTTTATGCTGTTTAACAAATGTATACATTGTGCACTGTCGCTTTAAGACAGTCGCATTCCCAATTAAATGGATAGCATAATGTTCACGTTAGATCTGCTGCAAAGGAAATAACTAAGAGTTAACTTAGTTTAACACGATGTTATCTCTATTTAACATGATGTTTTGACATTGACATTGTAAACGTTATCTAAGGAGAGTGAAAAGCAGTTCGCAGTAAAGCTAACCAACGTCGTCTCTATCGCAGGAAAAAAATAGCGAGCAGCCTGATAACTAAATGAAATGCTCGGCGGGCCGGATGAAAGTGCTTGGAGGGCTCTATAGAATTGTGTATCTCCAAGCAGCCTACTTACAGCTAATATGCGCAGGTTGGCGTTGACCTCTCCAGGATCTTTGAAGTCGCTGGTCTGAACATCTTCCAGGGCCAACTCCCTCTCTGACAACCAACTAGAAAAGGCACTCTGTATACACACACACACACTTTCTGTAAATGAGTCAACGCCAAACAGAGTGAAATGTATATATCCAAATCTGCCAAACGTCATCATCATGACAGCTTCAAGGGTGCTGGATGCAGACGCTGCTCACCTGGTCGTTAAGGAGCTGTTGCCACATCTGAAGGATGTCCTGAAGCTGCTGCCAACGATCCTCACACCACCTACACACACCTGCCCACCTCTCTCCCAGAGACTAGCAAAGAGGGGGGTGGGGAGAGAGAGAGAGAGAGAGAGAGAGAGAGAGAGAGAGAGAGAGAGAGAGAGGCAGAAAGGTAAATAGGTTAGGAAATAGGAGTACAGGATAGTACACATGAAGGAAGACAGGTTAATAAACAGAAAGAGAGAGATGATGGGATGTAGAGATGATATCTTAGAATGTTAGATCTTAGAAAGTCCAGACTTGATGAACAGTGTCCCATGATGCATTTGGGATCAGAGACCAGAGCAATAGGTGTGACAGGAGGAGCAGCCAAACGCTGCAGCCCAACCTGCTCATAAATCACATTTGATTTGGCTCCCTCACAATGGCCTTTCTCTAACCACAGACATGCCACACTGCCACACTGCCACACACACACACACACAGCTTACCTGCAGTTGTTCCTCC
>NW_027468859.1:11059822-11064822 GCF_046254945.1 Alosa pseudoharengus
AGAGAGAAGAATATAGAGAGAGAGAAAAGTGAGAGAGAGGAGAGAGAAGAATATATAGAGAGAGAAAAGTGAGAGAGAGGAGAGAAGAATATATAGAGAGAGAAAAGTGAGAGAGAGGAGAGAGAAGAATATATAGAGAGAGAAAAGTGAGAGAGAGAGAGAGAGAAGAATATATAGAGAGAGAAAAGTGAGATAGGAGAGAGAGAAGAATATATATAGAGAGAAAAGTGAGAGAGGAGAAAGAGAGGCTGGTGGAAGAAAAGAAGGAGAACACAACTGATGGAGAAAGAGAAGTGGAAAAAAAGAAAGATGTGAGTGAGAGAGTGGGAAAAAGAAAGGGAGAGAGAGAGAAGAGATAGAGAAGAGATAGAGAGAGAGTGGGAGAGAGAGAAGAGAGAGAGTGTGGGAGAGAGAGAGGCTATAGGACTGGAGAATGGTCTAAGTATGCAATGGCCAATGGTGGTATGAATGCAAGCTTTGTCTTAACCCCTCCCCCTCAAATCCAATGTAAAAGGTCATTGGCTGAAAATATTCTCTGTCATTTAACAACAACCCACACACTCCATCTCCAGCAGCACCCCTCCCATTCCATTGAAGCTCTCGCCACTGGGTGTGTGTGCAGCCATGGAATCATTTCAGAATGTGCATGTGGTATGGTGTGTGTGTGTGTGTGTGTGTGAGTACGGTGTGTGTACATGTGCATGCGTGCGCATGTCTGACTGTCTGTGTGTGTGTGTGTGTGTGTGTGTGCGCGCACGCGTGTGTTTGTCTGCAAGTGTGTGATATGACGCAATGATGCTGAATTTGTTCACCCCTGTGCTTGATTCTACATGATACACAAGTATTTAGTATTTGTGTGTGCGTGTGTGTGTGCATGCATGCTAACTTTGGGAGAGAAATAAATGGTTTTGTTTCCTCCTGGTATGAGATGAGAGCACTACAGCACATCATTTCCCATGTGGTAGACCGGTGTTAAGGCAACCAAGTAACACACACACACACACACACACACACACACACACACACACACACACACACACACACACACACACACACACACACACACACACACACACACACACACACACACACACACAGACCTTGTTCCCCACCCTATCTCAACGTTTCCAGGGTTGGCAGGACAGCTGGAAACTCTCTGCGTGCTTCCCTGATTCTGTGTGTGTGTGTGTGTGTGTGTGTGTGTGTGTGTGTGTGTGTGTGTGAGTGTTTATATGCATGCATATGCCAGCCCTACTGCTGGTTTTATAGCTCACAGCTCAATAGCGGGAATGACTCAGTTTTACCACCAAAAAAGAGAGGGGGTGTAGAGAGATAGAGGGAGAGGGAGAGAGAGAGAGAGAGTAGAAGAGTAGAACCAGATGGCTAACGGCCAACTGATGATGCTCATTAAACTCAGTCATGGTTAGGCTTCAGGAGTCATTCATTAAGTACTCAGAGGCCATCAATTGCTGCAAAAGCTAAAGAACCTAGGGGAAAAAAAAACAAACTACAAATCCCAGACTCAGGCCTACAACGCCAAGGCCAGCTGTGCAACAGAGTGTGGGAGTGCAAGGCCTCATCTCACTGCTCCCTGCACCCAATGAACTGTCTGACAAAGCCAGACATTTCTTGCTTCTGAATGCGTAAATCTATCCTCTTTTTGGCATTCCTCACAAAGACTACATTGCCCACCAGGCAACAGGATTTCAATCAGGTTCGGAAACTCTACAACTGCAGCCAACTGCAGAAAGTGTGTGCTTTGGGATTGCTGTACAGATGCTCCGTGTTAGAGGGGGAACATGTTGCGTGGAGTATAATCTCACACATTTTGCTAAACTAGCAACTGCATAAAATAGTTGGTTTCACTGAGGCACTGTAGGCACCTGTCCATCTTGCGTAACATGGCTGGGGTCAGCACACCTGAAAAACTGCTCTGTGAGACCTCAGCAGACACAGCTATAACACGGTAATGACCCAGCCACAGGGAAATGCATAGTTGCAAGACATTTTGTAAGTATAAAGTATAAGTATATATACTCCCGTGAGGGAAATTTGGTCTCTGCATTTATCCCAATCTGTGAATTAGTGAAAAACACTCAGCACACAGTGAACAGTGAGGTGAAGCACACACTAATCCCGGCGCAGTGAGCTGCCTACTACAACAGCAGCGCTCGGGGAGCAGTGAGGGGTTAGGTGCCTTGCTCAAGGGCACTTCAGCCGTCCCTACTGGTCGGGGTTTGAACCGGCAACCCTCCGGTTACAAGTCCGAAGCGCTAACCAGTAGGCCACGGCTGCACGGCTGTAAGGACAGGTAACTGCATGATTCCTTGAATGATACTTGGAATAGGAATCAAATCAGGCCTTAGTTCATCTATCAGCTAGAAAGTGACTATGTCTGAACTTTGTTCCCCTTTGTCATTCAAAAAAATATTAGAAATGGAAAATAGCCAAAACTGCATATTCATTAAAGCAAACATACTAAATAGACAATATGTGCCATCTTGCTCATTTGAAAGAAGCAATTCTTAGTGTGTACTGTTTGTAGATCTGCATGTTTGTTTGCGGGTCATTTTCTTTATTTGTTTGCAGGTTTACACACATTTTTACACACACAAAACTTCAGAAAACAGGCCCAAATACTTCAAGACAGTACCCACTATGCAAGACTTCATTACGAATGGACAATTGGACAGAAAGGATACATCTCTGACCAAGGTCACCCTCACAAATATGAGTAGCCAGCATGTGATTCCTCCACATTGATTGCCACGGTGCTTCCCATCTGTTCCGTCCTTAAAAACACTACATTACCCAAGATGCCGCTCTCCTAAAATGCCTCTCACTACTGCACTGAGTGAGCTTAAAGATGTAGTAGTCCTTGATTGGAATCCACTACACTGCTCATCAAATTCAATTAAAATTCTGTTTATACGCAGTCCATGTTAATGACAAACAAATTCAGTGGTTCTGACAGAATACACTATTTCTGCAACTCAATACGTTGCCCCAGTAGCAGAAAAAGGACATAGATTTTGCGGATGAGTTCAAATTTCAATAACCTTTCACCAGAATCGACGAGTACACCTTTACAACAGCATACAACCATCATGCTATCCTTTCATGACCACACCATTTACAGATTACATATCCCACAATGCATTGCCATTCCTCATCAACACCAGCGTCCAAATGCCATTGCACCATTGGGCATGACCTCTAGATTGGATCAAAACAAACCAGAATGGGTGCAGTTTCCCTCCGTCACTAACGACCTGCTGACAGCAACGGCAAAAAACAGAACAGCATTCTGGGACTGCTTTCTCACCGCGGGCGGACTGGCAGGGGGTTGGGCCTCCTCCGCCTCCATGCGGAACTTCCGCGGCAACGTCTCCACCTCTCTGATGTCATCCATTGTGATGTCTTTGGGGAGCACGGCGAAGAGAGAGGTCACATACATGATGATGGACTTCTTATCGGGGAGCTGCACGGCCACGTCTGCAGAGAGAGGGTTGGACAGGTGTTTGACCTTTAACACGGATCCACAGACGCTCATCCCACGGTCACGATCATTTCATCAAATAGCCACTGTTTCTGTTCCTATGAAAAAGGCTTACCTGATGACTCTAGAGACCACATGCTTACATAAATGAGGTCACTGACCTTTGACTCAATATGGTTTCTTGAATTCTTGTCAGTAATTCATTTTTACAGAAAGTTGGTGTAAAAAAAATGATAATAACAACGTCTGGAGAGGAACATATCAGACAGTGTGTTTGGGGAAATGAATCAATATGAAAGAAAGAAATACAGTATCCGCACACAAACAAACACACACACAAGCACACACACACAAGCACACACACACACACACACACACACACACACAGCCATAGTATTGGGTATGTTCATACCTTCTGGGTCCAGCAGTCTCTCAATGGCCAGCTGCTCCTTAGCGATGCTGAAAGCATGGTCCAACCTCTCCACCGGCGCCATACGCTGCACTTTGTCCCAGCTAACCACATTGGGCCTGCAAACACAAACACACACACATTTACAAACACACACACACACGGATAACTCAGGAAAAAAAATACACAAATCAGAAAAGATTATTGCACACAGATCTAAACTTGCTTACCATCCAATAGCATTAATGGTCACAAACTATGGTCTGCAAGTTCAAAGGTCAAATCCATTATATATTTTTTAAAGGCAAACCATGCAAAACATGTACCGTACTTGTTTAGAGTTCTCATTTTTGCCTATTTTCTAATAATTAATAATCTAATAATTTCTAATAATTGATTAAGGAACTACAACACACATACATTCTGTTATACACAGATCACTGCCCTGTACTGCAAAACCCACTTGTCAGGATAAACCACCCGGAATGACGTCCCTATAAAGACGGGTGCAGTTTCCTCCTGAAGAACTACACATTTTTGCAAATTAATTGAAAAGTGGAGATGAGGTCTATTTCTCCAAAACATGACAGAGACTGACTGTAAGAGGAAAATAACCCCCTGAAACAATGTGTTTGAACTACCACTGGTAGAGCCGGATGACAAAGACAGCTTAGAAATCATTACTCTGCTTGAGGGGACTTGAAAACGACTCTTTGAGAGCACTTTTTAGACAACTTTTGGAGGAGTTTAAGAGGATCTTCACATTCCTCTCCTCGAGCGTGAGGAGCTCGGCAGACGTCCGGGCCTGGGGGGTGCGATCGACTCGTGGCATCTCAGCACTGCTGTCAAAGACTACAGCGAGCGCTCGTCATGCCAGCTATCCTGACAGACGCCAGAGAGGGAACAGCCTGACACGCTTTACAAGCCACTCCTCCGTATTCTTTTTTTCAGTGTGTGAGTGAGAGTGTGAGTGTGTGTGTGTGTGTGTGTGTGTGTGTGTGTGTGTGTGTGTGTGTGTGTGTGTGTGTGTGAGTGAGTGTGTGTGTGTGAGAGAGAGAGTAGGGGGGGTGGGGTGACAACAAGAGGGGTTTT
>NW_027468859.1:11069822-11079822 GCF_046254945.1 Alosa pseudoharengus
TCGCTTTGGATAAATGAGAGTGTCCGTTCAGTGACCCATCACCATAACTGACCAGAATGTTTCCTGTGAGTCCCTCCAGCAGGTCCAGCAGCTTGCGTCCATCCCTCAGGTCTGTGAAGAGGTCCTTTATGGGAGACTTCCCACCCTGGAAATCAACACACACACACACACACACACGAAAACACATTAAGCTACTTCCAACGTATTGCTCCAAATCACAGTGAGGTGAATGCCAGTGGTGAGAACATGATGCAAGGACAACATGATGATAAAATCCATCAACACACTAAACAAATCTAATGACAAACAGGTATCTAAACAAATCTAATCATAAACAGGTATCTATATACCATAAATAAAAACCCAGCTCAAGGAGACTAAATCCTACAGTCAACCCACTTAGCTTACAACAGCATCACCACAAATCAATCCAGTTCAATCCTGGAGCAGACACTAAACCATATCAAACCCCTCAAATCAATGAAGACTTTGCCCCCAACAACCTCATGATAGCCACTTACAAAAGGCTCACGTCGTACAAGAACATGAGTGCAACCACAATACATCCAACCTCGTTACAAGAACAAACTCGGAGTCTCTAAGACAACCAAACTGAGAGAACTTCTGTTTCTGTTTCTGCTCAAATTCTGTTGTCAAGGACAACGTCCGACATCACTTTTGGTCATGGGTTTTTGTCCACTGGCTCCAACCACGTTCCCATCCATCATAATAGAAACAGTTGAGCCGTAGCTCATAGCAAGTGGAGAGACTGGGGTCTATAGCAACCACACTGTAGCTCTAAATTGATCACAGTGATGGTTCACAGCGAGCAGAGAAACTGGGTTTGCAGCAACCACACTGCAGATTTAAACATGATTACACTGAGAATAATGACAACCACACAAGGCGCTCATTAAACCACTGTGTGAGTGTGTCTGTGTGTGTCGTGTCTGTGTGTGTGTGTGTGTGTGTCATCTTTATGTATGGACTGACACAATCAATATTCAGATAATAATTCAAATTAAGGATCCAGTCTGATCTGATTGATAGTGGGGTTTTTTTATGGAAAACTTTCATCATCAGTAGGCAAATTGTCATGATCATCCAATCAGAGCATCTGGTACCGGTTATATTGCTGCCCAGCAACTCAAAAATTTGCCCCACTTCTAGATGTGGCCCTGTGAATCTGTCACTTCAATGCACTAAATTCATCGCTTTCTTTACAAATTAGAGCTGCACGATTTGGTGAAAATATCTCACTATGATTTGATTTGTGATATCATTTTTGAAAGTCAAACTTTAGTTCAACATTCCAAATTTTTTTTGGTTTAAATTAAAAGTTTTTGGTTTTATAGATGTGACAAGATTAACCACTGGGACATTGTTGCAACAGCAAGATTAACTGTAACCTTTGCAATAAGCCAATTGCATTTGTTCAAATTATAATTTAAATAAAAAAAGTAATTAATTGTGCAGCCCTATTACACATTATTATGTATTGTTGAAATGCGTCTCCCTTTACAGTACAATCAACTTATTTCCCTTTTCCTTGTCTTCACTCATGAAAGGTTAACCTCTCTCGCACTGAAGACTGCAAAAGCATTTCTGATAGGCTACTAGCAGTCCACGACTCATGAAAAGACAGATGGACTGATGGGATGTAGAGGGGAAAAGAGATAGAGAACGAAAGATAGAGAGGGAGACGGAGAAAGACGAGGGGAAGGGAGCGTTGACCTTATCACAGTAGTTTGTTCCTGTAACTTTACGGTGTCTGCATCCAGAGGTGGAATCACATACTGAGCGGGCTGTATAAACCCCCTCAGCAGCAATCTCCATTCAAGCCTCATTTAGTCTCATTACCGCTTTCTAAACCAACAGCATGCCACACACACACACACACAGCCCAAACACACTAACTAGATGGCCTACGGCACTTTCACTTTCTCTCTCCTCTGACCACGTCTCTCTTGTCCTCAGTCACGCTCTCTCTCTTGTTTTTCCTCTCTCTACCTCTTTCTGTCTTTCCATCTACTAGGGTTACCATCCGTCTCTTCAGCTCTCCATTGATCACCCTCTCTCTCCCTCCGTCTCTGTATCTGTCTCTTTCTCCCTCTCAGCTTCTCTTGCTATCAACCACTAAACGGTCTCCGGCCTTGGAGAGAGTGCAGGGTCAAACTAGTTCATTCCCACAGACTCCACATTTTCACACACACACACACACACACACACACACACACACAGAGCTCATGCGTTTGTTCATAAACATTCCCTTTAGTTTTGAAAGGTTTCGTTTTGCTTTCTTTCGATTGGCCTGGTGTCCCTGTAATTAACCGCTCTGCGTGATAATTAGGTTTGGGCCTTCATATCACAGTCCCTGCTGCTACTGCTGCTGCCGCCGCCACTGCTTGTGTCTTGGTTGTTGTTTTGGGGTTGTTCCCAGCACAACTCAACACAACACAGCACTGCACAGCGCAGACCCTGGACCCAAGCCAGGGCCAGTTTATTAAAAGCCTTCCAACTTCATCCTATCAGACGAACGCTGACAGCCTAAAAGCAAAGGCACTGCTCGTCCAGAAGGAGAGAGGAGAGGAGAAATCCAATGCGTTAGATGGCAGCAGATCCCTCCAAACAGAAAGACAGCACCTGGCCCTGATCCGGCTCACATCTGGGCCTGGAGCCAGAACTGGGCCAGAGTTAGCTGCTAGGCTAGCTAGCATTAGCTGCCTGCTGCCAAACCCTGATAGCTTATAGGCACTGCCAGTTCAGGGTCCAAGGAGAAAAACTAGATAACGCATTGTCCATCGAGTTCCATTAGGTGGCATACGTGAACGCGGCTGCCATATTGCTGGGGCCAAACAATTTACTGTCTATGGGCAACACCCGCGGCAATCAGAGACACCTGCCTGATATCCAATCAGAGACACCTGCCTGATATCCAATCAGAGACACCTGTTTCTCCACTGGCCTCCAGTGATCCTTGACCCCACCGTGATGGCGGCGCCATTTACGTACATTCTGGAGCCCAATGTGGTATCTAGCTTTCTAATACAAAACAATGTCCTCGCTAGCATTGGCTACCTGGTTAGTAAAACTTTAAATCACATTACCTAATGTAATTTTGCTTTTGCTGTTTTTCTAAATGATGGACAGTCCAGCGAGGGCTACGTTTTTATCAATGTGCTAACAGATACCATGGGAACTGAACTTGTGACCTTCCTGTTGCTGGCTGTTATAGGACAAGAACCTGCAGTTATGCTGCAGTTTTTTCCTGAACTAAAATGCAGTTTCATGTCCTAAATATTGGATAACTATAGTAAAGTGCAGTACAATGCTGTTGCAATGCAATTTTTTCAGGTCTAAAATACTGCATTCCTACTCTTGTGAATTTTTCAAAAGCTGCAGCTTTGACACCCTAAAACCTGTTGACACTTGAAAAACTGCAGTTATGTTTTGTGAAGGGCTGAGTCAAACAGATAATGCAGCGGTCAATATGTTTCAGAAAAAACAAGGGGGATGGTCTATATACCATATGAGGTCTCTTAATGGTCAAGTAATTATGAGCATTTATTATTAGCATGAAGCCAAAAGGGACGGGAGATTCACAGGGATTATGGCTTAAACCATTTTCTTTTCACAGCAATGGCATCCATTCACACTCCCCCTCACCTCAAACTCTCCGTGTATGCCCATATAAAGCCAGATAGAGGGTAGTGTCTGTGCCTTATGAAGTACATCGATCAATTTGATATCCTGCACGAAAGGCGCTATAAAAATAAAGTCTGATAAATATTTCACTTTGTGAATAAAATCCCAGACAGTAGATATGGTATAAAGACTGTGGTGATTCCACCAGCTGTCCCTGATGTGTGTCTCTTTCATGTTTAAGGTCCTCACACTCTTTTAGTTAATGTTGAACCCTAACAAAAAATAACTGCACTACTTCAAAACGTCAATGTCAAAACGGCAGTTTTCTAAGTATCAAATCTGAAGTTTTGAAGGAATTATTTGCAGTTCATATGTGAGAAATGCAACATTTTGGACATAAAAAATGCATTGCACAACTGCACTAAACTGCAGAGATGGAGCATTTTGGACATGCACTGCATTGTACTTCAGAAAAACTGCAGCTGTTTGTCTCATAACTGCAGTTATTTGTTTGCAAGGGAAAAACATGATATTTTTGGGCATTAGCCTTTGAGTATGGACTCTGTTCTTTCAGAACCTTGACAGAGCTGGGCCATAGACCTCTCCTACTATCTGGGTCATTCTTTTTCAAAACAACAGAGTGCTGACTGGACTTAGCATGCTGGCACCAGTTAGATGTCAATCATGTGTTGGCACAGGTTCACTGACATCACCACGCTGGCATGCTACTACTACTAAAGCAGGCTTGGGCAGATTTGGGGCACAGGGGGCAGACTGTATTAGCATGTAATGAGCTAAAGCACACGTCAAGGAGTGTTTATGAGGCTGCCAGGCTAGCTAGCTACCGACTACGGATTAGCGTTAGCTGGCTAACAGTTTGCCAAGGCAGCAGGCTGCTATTACTAAAACGGGTTTAGGCGGACTGACTGAGAGGAGGATGCTAGCATTAGCATGCTAACAGGCCATCAGCCACACAGGTTACTATATCTATAGCATGCAGGAGCTGGATGGTAGTGTAGCTTTAGCATGCTAAGATGCTAACAGAGAGAGTGTGGGAATTTCCTGCTGTTCAGAAATAGCTTCAACACAAACAGTACTCTCACTGGCAGTGACCTCAGCCCTCAGACCACCTACTGCAGAGCCATGTGGGGGAGAAAGACTGAGAGATGGAGAGTGAGGGGGGCAGAGAGAAAGAGGGAGTGAGGAAGGGAGAGAGGGGATGGAGAGAGAAAAAAGAGAGATAGATGACTAGGTAGAGGTATGTTGGGTAGATGGGTATGTGATTATGTATGAGAGAGAGAGGCTGTGAGTGAAGGGGATAGAGAGAGAAAGAGATGAATGAGATGAATGAGAATGAAAGGAAAATTGCCCCAACCCCCTGCAACAACTGCAGATAAGTGTGTGTGTGTGTGTGTGTGTGTGTGTGTGTGTGTAAGGGGGGGGGGGGGAGTTGAGCACCACCTTGAGAATGATGTGGGGGTGGGGAGGGAGATGGAGTGAAGTGTAAGAGAAAAGGAACACACACACTCCCCCCTCCTCCCTACCCCCCAGGGAGTTTTTATGTGTGCTGTAAACGGCTGCTAAAAGCGGCTCGGGACTAAATGGCTCCCAGCCCTCAGAGAGCCCTCACAGAACCATCCAGAAACATCTGTGACCAGCTGAGAACCATCTGAACTTTACAGGGTCAGGGATTGTGTGTGTGTGTGTGTGTGTGTGTGTGTGTGTGTCTGTCTGTCTCCATGTGTAGGACTATTCCTATTTCTGCTGTTACAAAGGGCCTTTCCTAGTGGCCCAGTAATAATATTTGTGTGTGTGTGTGTGTGTGTGTGTGTGTGTGTGTGTGTGTGTGTGTGTGTGTGTGTGTGTGTGTGTGTGTGTGTGTGTTTACCTTGGAGAACTGAGCATTTATCCATTTGGTAAAGGTTTTCTTCTGAACAGTGTCGTGTTCATCTGTTGAAGGAAAAAGAGAGAGAAACTTTAGTATCAATAAAAAACAGTTTTTGGCATACCCATTTATCAACCAGTGAAGCTGTGTGTGTGTGTGTGTGTGTGTGTGTGTGTGTGTGTGTGTGTGTGTGTGTGTGTGCCTGCCAGAGTGAGAGAAAAGGCACCAAGCTGTGATGCTGAAATAACTCCACAGCACAGTGGTCAGCCTCAGAGAGTGTTTGTACATCTACACATCTGTGTGTGTGTGTGTGATTGAAAGAGAATAAGAGGATGTGTGTGAGCTATTAGGCGTTTGTGTGTATGTGTGTGTATGTGTGTGTGACAGAGAAAGAGAATGAGAGGCTGTGTGAAAGAGCCTGAGTGTGTGAGTGTGTGTGTGATGGAGAATGAGAGAGCTTGTGTGTGTCTGTCAGCATGGTACTGATATTCTGCTGCGCGTGATTAGCCACTGGCATCTCAGATATTCCCTTTGGGGTGCAGCTGGGGTTCTGACACGCACGCACACACACACACACACACACACACACACACACACACACACACACACACACACACACACACACACACACACACACACACACACACACACACACACACACACACACGATTATTAAAGTGGTTTATCATACCCACAGCTGGGTGTTAAGTTAATGGCTTCATAGCGATTTCCTTTGCAGTGTATATGTTGGTGTGTGTGTGTGTGTGTGAGGTGGCTTTTGGTGGGGATTTGTGTGTCTATGTTTGTATGCCTTGTGTGTTTGTAGGCAGCAGGGGATGTGTGTGTGTGTGTGGGTGGGAGGGGGGAGGGGTGGTATGTGTGTCTATGTCTGTGTAAATGTGATGATCACTATGATAATCGGCCAGACCCCATCAACCTCATCTCCTACCTCACACAACCCTCAGGGTGTGTGTGTGTGTGTGTGTGTGTGTATGTGTGTGTGTGTGTGTGTGTGTGTGTGTGTATTGGGCACAATGAATGTGTGAGAGTGAGTGTGTATGTGTTTGTGTGTGTGTGCGTGCGTGCGTGCGTGCATGTTTTCGATGGGTTGATATTTTGACTTGTGGGAAGTTAGGAATGCGTAAAATTCCCATAGTTCCTCTATCTATGTGCTTCCTCTGACGAGACGCTTGCCTTAACATGCCCAGAGGGAGCAGAGGGACAGAGAGACAGAGCACAGCAGAGAGAAAGGAGGGTAGGAGAGAGAGAGAGAGAGAGAGAGAGATAGCACAGAGAAGTGGAGAGTCTATGTCTGTATCTGAGACTGTGTGTATTCAAACATGTCTCTGTGTGTATGTGTGTGAGACAGAAAACACTAGCACATGTGTGTTTCTGTGTGTGTGTGTGTGTGTGTGTGTGAGAGAGAGAAAGAAAACACTAGCACATGCCTGTGTGTGTCAGAGAGAAAGAGAGAGAGTAGGAGAGAACACTAACACGTGTGTGTGTGTGTGTGTGTGTGTGTGTGTGTGTGTGACCGAGAGATGTTTACACAGTAAAGGAGAGCTTAAGAGCATTACTCGTGCGGATACGATGGCAGCACTGCAAAGGGGCTGAGACGTGAGCCTTTAAAAACAGCCTGTTACACTACAGGCCAGACAGTAACAGAACGGAAAATGAAAATAAATGAAATGATCCATTTACGCCATAATCCCCATTTCTATTTATACCTCATTCCCTAATCAGACAACACTGCACCTCCACCGTGACACCCCCATCCCCAAACACCCACCCACCCACACCCCCACACACACACACACACACACACACACACACACACACACACACACACACACACACCTCATTAGCTCCATGCAGGGTCCGATATGACAACAAGAACACAAGCAGACAGGCGACAGCAGACCCCTGTCACTGGTCAGTAAAGAAAGTTAAAAAAAAAGAAATCATCCGGATCCTGATATGGACAGCCGTGTCAGAGGATTGAGATATGGTAACTGTCTACCTTGCAAGAACATTTCAAGTGAATTGAACCTATAGTTCTTGAGCTATGTAAGTGGACACACAGGCAGACAGACAGACAGCGAGGGTAATGACCTTACATATCTTAAAAGAATCTCCTGTGGTAGGGCTGCACGATTTGGGTAAATAATCTCATTGCGATTTTTCTGACAGATATCGCAATTAGCTGAGCTTCACTGTCTGTCACAGAAGTAGAACACCATACAAAACTCATAGCTGTAACAAGATTAACCACTGGAACACTATTCATTGCAGCCTTTCCAAATTGATTTAATTTCAATTAAAAATTGATTAATTGTGCAGCCCTACATAGAGCAGAGGAGATCATGTCTATGCCATTTTAAGTGCCTAATGCAAGTAATGAAAATGGGCTTTGTGCCTAATGGCAGATGATTGGATGGATCCTCTGCCAGTTACAATAATAACAAAGCAGATCAGGAGTCCGTCAGAAATGACCTCGACCATCCCAAACAAACCTTTCCTTGAAAAAAACAAACTTTAAACCACACTCCCAACCTCTGATGTAGGCTAAAACGTCCTTAAAGAAACAGTCCTTGATCTTGGCATAAGATTTTCTCATATTTGAACTCAACAGCCAGTCTTTTTTTTCTGGAGCTAACAGCTATAGGTTAGAATCAGGGACGTCTCCTTTAGCCACAGGCCAGTTAGAATCAGGGACAGGCCTCTCACAGAGTTTCTTCAGGTTTCAACAAGTTCAATATAAGACGTTTTAAGACCATTCTAAGACTATTATGAATGAAATTAATGACTGATTTCATGCCCAAACTGACAAAAAATGCAGGAAAATCAGAGTCCCAGACTTATTTACAAAGTAAATAATTATGACTTGCAGTGCTAATCTTGAATGTTTTCTTTTTGGAAATGGCACCATTCTCACAGCACCCACAAATCTCTGACTCTCCTTAAAGCTGGAAAAAGGGTCCCTGGTCATAACCATGCATTTACATCTGGATGTCATATCTTTAAACATCCCTACTGTGATAGTGCTCTAAAAGACATTTTCCACTACACACTCCAGACATTCCAGAGAGTCTGCCATAGCCATGCTTTACCCATAACAGTGATTATCGGTGATGGAATGACTGGATATCCAATAAACATTAGTGCCTGATGTCCCTCTTGGGCTCATGTACTTCCTGTTTCTTGTATAAAATATGGAGCATGTTGTTGCTGGGAGCTGGAATGGCCTTTCTGCTCTTAACTCTGTGACCCAAACTGTCACGCCTAACAGCAAGGATTATTTCTGAGAACCTTACAGAACACACAAACACACACACACACGCACACACACGCACACACACACACACACGTGTCTCCAAAGCTCTTTAAGACGCTGACTTTGAAGTAAAATATGACTGTGAGGCACCTCATTCTTCAAAAATACTCACATGGACAGACACACAAAAAAGCACATACATGCTCTCACACGCACATACAAATAAATTCACTCACACGAACAAACACACACACACACAAGCTGCTTTCAGACCTAGGTGTAAGTCCGCATGTTCTGCGGATGTGAAGCGGTTGGGCCGTATATCTGAACAACATAACCAGCCATTTAACATTCCGAACTTCTTGTATTTCCGACGGACATTATGTAAATGAGATTGTGTCTGAACGAAGTGAATAACAAGCAGAGATTCTGTTCATGTGTGTGTTCAACCTGTTCAACCACACGGAGATTCTGTTCATGTACGTCGGTGTCGTTAACACACACATGACCGCATTACGTCCACATGTTAGCATCATATCTGAATCAGCCGAAAGGGTCGGACCTCCGTTTGACAAAGAACAAAGAACCGCATATGCGGAGGACGTATCTGAAAGCAGCTACAAATGCCACATGTATGCTCAGATGCACATACAAACTGCCTCACACACACACACACACACACACACACACACACACACACACGATAGACAGTTGGACAGGTTTTTGCTTGTTGAACAAACTGTTCCTTGCTGAGAGCGGATAAGCATCTCTACCCACAGGCTGAGCCACCCAACCACACTCTCGTTCAACACACCCCACAGCGGTGTGTGAGTGTGTGTGTGTGTGTGTGTGTGTGTGTATGTGTGTGTGTATGTGTGTGTGATTGCATTTGAGCCCTGTCAGGTACACTGCTGTGTGTGTGTGTGTGTGTTGTGTGTGTGTGTATGTGTTTGCGTGTGTGTGTGTGTGTGTGTGTGTGTGTGTGTGTAGAAGAGGAACAGATTGTAATTCAAAAACTAACACAAAGACCATTCACAAGACCATACAGAGTAATGCCAGTGATACACTGTTGTCCTTGCCTTGACACAGACTTAGGTGCAGCACAATGCACCATTCAGTGCTCTGCTAAACACAATGATAAACACACGAAAAACAAACAAACAAACACACACACACACACAAAACACCAATATCAC
>NW_027468859.1:11082322-11084822 GCF_046254945.1 Alosa pseudoharengus
ATCTGGTTTTGTTTCTTTTATCTTGCATTGCGGCCGATACACAGGAAATTACTGTACAGGTGCCTATACACAGGTACAGTCAAAAACAGGTAAGCACACGCACACGCACACACACACACACACACACACACGGCCCAGGTGATTCTGTACCTCGCAGTTTAAGTCCCCGTTCCGCCATCCCTCTGAAGCGAAGGGCACAGGCAGGCGAACGACAGAAGAGTGAGAGGAGCAAGAGGAGGGGAAGACGGAAGACAGGAGGAGAGGAGAGGAGGGAGCACAGCTCCTGACCCTACACACATTCCTGACTTCACTGAGTGGCAGAGAGGAATGCAGGAGGAGAGAGAGGGATAGAGTAAGGGAGAGGGAGGGAGAGAGAAAAGGAGAGAGAGAGAGAAAGAGTAAGGGAGGGACAGAGAGAGAGGGGGGAGAGGGAAAGTGGGAGTGAAAGAGAGAGTGAGAAAGAGAGACAGAGAGAGAGAGAGAGAGATAGAGGGAGAGAGAAAGGGACAGCGAGGAGAGATAGAGAGAGGGAGGGAGGGAGGGAGTGAGAGATAAACAGAGAGAAAGTGAAGACAGGAGGTTGGGAGATAGAAAGATAAACATGAAGAGAGGGAGAGAGAGAAGGAAAGAAACAACAGAAGGAGGGAGATAAAGAAGTCTGCCAATGGGAGGAGAGCAAGCAGTCCCTGCTGAGAGCGGTGCATTGTGGGTAGGCTCTGCTCCAGTGCTGGAAGACACAGACCTCTCTGTGAGACGCAGGGCCAGCGCACTGTAACGCTTGCCGTCGCTGTGATGACCGCGGGGTCAATCTCCATGGCAATGGCAAGGGAGGGGCCAAAACTGTAGGCCCGTGGGCAGTTGATCAATGCATGAATTTTCCAATTAAATTAGTCGTACAAGATTCAGCAACTCATACAAGGATACACACACACACTATAATACATTTTCATCTTCAGAGGCAAAGGAGCCGTCAGAACACTCTTAACACACACACCTTTAGGAACACACACCACACACCACACACACACACACACACACACACACACACCACACATCCAGGCACATTTGAACACACACACACTGACAAACACCCCACACAACCAAGCACATACCCACACACATACACAATCTCTCTTTTACACACACACACACACACACACACACACTCGTACACACAGCCTGAAGGTCCAACAGAGACACAACATAAGGGCAGAGGCGAGTGACAGACTGAATACAAAGAGATAGATAGAGAGTGGGAGTGAAGGATGACAGAGGAAGAGCGGAAGAGAGAAAGAGAGAGATGCATTGACGTAAAAAAGAAATCTTTACTGAACCATCACAAGGTTGAAGGACCTCTAAAAAGGCTATGTAGCCCTGCCCCAACTACATTTACCACGTACATAAACACCAGGTAAACAACAGCAGCAACAACAACGACAACTACGACTACCGTTATGATCAACTGACCATGAACAGAGTCTGCAAAATGTTTACCACCAGAGGAAGAGAGAAAGAATGCGGTAAAGAGTGAAAGAGAAAGAGGGAGAGAGAGAGAGAGAGAGAGTGAGAGAGAGAGAGAGAGAGAGACAGGGGACGAAGAGAGGTGCTGTGATCGATAGAGAGAGAGAGAGAGAGAGAGAGAGAGAGAGAGAGATACAGGGGACGAAGAGAGGTGCTGTGATCGATAGAGAGAGAGAGAGAGAGAGAGAGAGAGAGAGAGAGAGAGTGAGAGAGAGAGAGAGAGTGAGAGAGAGAGAGAGTGAGAGAGAGAGAGAGGCATAGTGTGATATAAACAGAGTAAGAGAGGATCAGAGGAACAGAAGAGCAAGAAGGAAGGAGAAAGAAGGACAGTGAAGGAGAGAAGAGGAGGGACTGTAACAGAAAGAAAGAAAGGAGGGGGCACACACAAACGACAACGACAGCACTGAAAGTAAACAAGAGAGAGGGAGAGGGAGAGAGAGAGAGGGAGAGAGAGAGAAGCAGGGAGGAAGAGAAAACAGACTGGTGTTCTGTCGTTTGCTGCAGCGAGCGGACTCACCTAACGGAGGGAGCGGGTACGCCTTCCTGCGCTTTCGCCATGGTAACCACTTACTCCAATTCATCATCGTCCCAAGTTTGCAGGGAAGCGAGGGAGGAGAGCAGTGGGGGAGAGAGAGAGAGAGGGAGAGACAGAGGAGAGGAAGAGAGGTGTGGAAACTGAACTGAAGACTAACACAGGAAGAGGAAGCTGACAGGAGGTGCATGCAGCAGGGCACAAAGCATGCTGGGAAGTTTTCTGCCAACAAAACCACAGAGAGAGAGAAAGAAGAGAGAGAAAGAGGGAGAGAAAGAGAAAGAGAGAGAGAAAGGGGGCAAAGTGACAAAGAGAGAGAGAGACAGAGTGACTTTGAGCATGCATGTGTGTGCGTACGTGTGTGTGGGTGCGTCTGTGTGTGTGTGTGTACATGCGTGTATGTGAAGAAATGAGTGAAGGGAGAGACAGAAAGAGAGAGAAAGAGAG
>NW_027468859.1:11089212-11091712 GCF_046254945.1 Alosa pseudoharengus
ACACACACACACTGACAAACACCCCACACAACCAAGCACATACCCACACACATACACAATCTCTCTTTTACACACACACACACACACACACACACACACACACACTCGTACACACAGCCTGAAGGTCCAACAGAGACACAACATAAGGGCAGAGGCGAGTGACAGACTGAATACAAAGAGATAGATAGAGAGTGGGAGTGAAGGATGACAGAGGAAGAGCGGAAGAGAGAAAGAGAGAGATGCATTGACGTAAAAAAGAAATCTTTACTGAACCATCACAAGGTTGAAGGACCTCTAAAAAGGCTATGTAGCCCTGCCCCAACTACATTTACCACGTACATAAACACCAGGTAAACAACAGCAGCAACAACAACGACAACTACGACTACCGTTATGATCAACTGACCATGAACAGAGTCTGCAAAATGTTTACCACCAGAGGAAGAGAGAAAGAATGCGGTAAAGAGTGAAAGAGAAAGAGGGAGAGAGAGAGAGAGAGAGAGAGAGAGAGAGAGAGAGAGAGAGAGAGAGAGAGAGAGAGATACAGGGGACGAAGAGAGGTGCTGTGATCGATAGAGAGAGAGAGAGAGAGAGAGAGAGAGAGAGAGAGTGAGAGAGAGAGAGTGAGAGAGAGAGAGAGGCATAGTGTGATATAAACAGAGTAAGAGAGGATCAGAGGAACAGAAGAGCAAGAAGGAAGGAGAAAGAAGGACAGTGAAGGAGAGAAGAGGAGGGACTGTAACAGAAAGAAAGAAAGGAGGGGGCACACACAAACGACAACGACAGCACTGAAAGTAAACAAGAGAGAGGGAGAGGGAGAGAGAGAGAGAGAGAGAGGGAGAGAGAGAGAAGCAGGGAGGAAGAGAAAACAGACTGGTGTTCTGTCGTTTGCTGCAGCGAGCGGACTCACCTAACGGAGGGAGCGGGTACGCCTTCCTGCGCTTTCGCCATGGTAACCACTTTACTCCAATTCATCATCGTCCCAAGTTTGCAGGGAAGCGAGGGAGGAGAGCAGTGGGGGAGAGAGAGAGAGAGGGAGAGACAGAGGAGAGGAAGAGAGGTGTGGAAACTGAACTGAAGACTAACACAGGAAGAGGAAGCTGACAGGAGGAGTGCATGCAGCAGGGCACAAAGCATGCTGGGAAGTTTTCTGCCAACAAAACCACAGAGAGAGAGAAAGAAGAGAGAGAAAGAGGGAGAGAAAGAGAAAGAGAGAGAGAAAGGGGCAAGTGACAAAGAGAGAGAGAGACAGAGTGACTATTGAGCATGCATGTGTGTGCGTACGTGTGTGTGTGGGTGCGTCTGTGTGTGTGTGTGTACATGCGTGTATGTGAAGAAATGAGTGAAGGGAGAGACAGAAAGAGAGAGAAAGAGAGAATGAGAAAGTTTGCGTATGGATGTGGATGTGTGTGCGTTCGTATGCGTGCATGTGTGTTTGTGTGTGTGTGCGTGCATGTGTGTTTGTGTGTGTGTGCGCGTCTCTGTGCGTGCATGTCTGTTTGTGTGTGTGTGTGCGCGTTTGTGTGTGTGCACGTGTGTTTCTCTGTGTGTGCGCGTTTGTGTGCGTGCATGTGTGTTTGTGTTTGTGTGTGTGTGCGTCCATGTGCGTGCATGTCTGTTTGTGTGTGTGTGTGCGCGTCCATGTGCGTGTTACTGTTTTTTCAGGGCTGGTTGGAGCAGCTGAACACATATTGGGTTCAACCGCACACCTGCAACATAATAAATGACACGACACCCACGTACACGACAGACAGAAAGAACGGTGAGGGGTAGTAAACAGTGAGTGAGTGAGTCACAAAAAAAAAAGAATTAAAAAAGTGTGTGTAAGTGAGAGACAGACAGATACAAACAGAGAGGGAGAGAGAGGGAGGGGGTGGGAGGGAGAGTGAGAGAGTGTGTGTGTGTGTGTGTGTGTGTGTAACCACACATATTCACTCATGCTTGTCTGAGCTCCACTACTCTTAATCACATTTCCCATCATGCCTTGCTCTAGGCGCCCACCCTCTCATCCCTCTGGCCCTGCCAGGTGAGCAGGGCAGCTGGGATACCCAGCCCCCCTCCCCCATCCCCCGCCCCACCCCTTCCTCCAGGGCGACCCCAAGGCCCTGGGAACGTCTCGTATCCGAATGACCCCGGCGGAATATGGACCCACCCGAGCCAGCACAGGTGGGAGTGGGATTAGCAGGTGTTCCAAGCGCTGCCCGCATGGTCGATAGGAACTGTAGCCAGCCACTGTGGACAAAGCTCACTGCTTCACACAGTAGAGAGACACCAGGAAGTCACAGGCCAGGAATGTTAGATGTCGACTTGTTTCACTTATTCAGATGTCGTGTGCAACCTACATTAGTAATACCAGAGACTTTCTAATGAGGAGGAAAAAAAATCAAAAAATCCTTCATAAAAATGCATGGGGTTAGTTTGTAACGCCAATATGGCAGTTGTCTACACATATCCCACCCCTTCAGCGGCAAAACGTCGACATGTGAATACATGCCAATCA